>NC_090648.1:29873643-30061774 GCF_040937935.1 Hyperolius riggenbachi
AGACTATCGAACGACCCGGTGGTCTGTCCAGTCTCTTATGCACCTTAGGTAAGGCATAGAAAGTCGGACAGATTGGATTACCGACTGTTAAAAATTGCGCTGTATTATCATCAATCACATTCCTCATGACTGCGTTGTCTATAATTAAAAAAAGCTCCTGCTGACATCGAATGACCCTGGATGCGGGGACCCTCTCATAGCACTCCCGTTTTTTAAGAATATCAAGGCACATGCCTCTGTACATATCCACCGACATGATAACCACGTTGCCGCCCTTATCAGATGGTTTCACAATCCAATTTTTATTTTTAATTAATTCATCCAATGTCTCACGCTCCTCTGGTTTGAGATTGTCCACTGACAACTTATTGCCCCTTAGCTTAGACAAATCCCTTTCCACCACATTTATAAAGGTTTTCAAGTTGGGACTTAAATTAAAAGGAGGAAATTTGTGTGACCTGTTTCTCAATCCGACATCATCCAGTCGAGGAAGAAAGAAACGGGGGCCCGGCCCGAAAGGAGCCACATCTGTGTCCTCTGTTGAAGCAGAATTCTCCAAAGCTAACTCCTGTAATGATTGTAGAGCTATCATATCCTCATCCGACCAAGGTCTGTCGTCCCGGGTTAGCATTGACTGCTTTCGAGAATTAACATACAAATATCCAGGCACATCGCCTCTAGTTAGGACATTAAATAAATTTTTAGGGAAAGGGAGGTGCTGAAGGGGGTGTGGCTAGAAACAGCAAAAATCAATTAACCCTTCGCACACTCACATGCAAATGTTCAAACAAATGCATTCACAGATTTACTCATCCAGGCACAACTGTTATCCCTACTGCTAAATTAAAAGCCAGGGTTTTAGTTCACAGAAGAATGCATTCTTATGCTTAGTCACCTATACTGCGCAGAAGTACCCAGGTAAACATAGGTGTCCTAACTCTGGCCCTGTAACATGCATAGTGCAGACATGCAAACACATTCATTGCATCAAACCTATCAATGGATTAGGAGCACACATCCTAACTTCCTCTCCTGGGAAAGACAGTGCATCTTACCAATCGCACAAGGGAGCTAATTTTATGTGTCCATGTGCACTATGCGCATACACCAGCATAAGCTGTCTGCATGCTGACAAACATACAGGGGAAGGGGGGAGTGCACCGAATTAGACCCTAGCCACAGGGGTCAATGATAAGAATAAACATACAAATATCCAGGCACATCGCCTCTAGTTAGGACATTAAATAAATTTTTAGGGAAAGGGAGGTGCTGAAGGGGGTGTGGCTAGAAACAGCAAAAATCAATTAACCCTTCGCACACTCACATGCAAATGTTCAAACAAATGCATTCACAGATTTACTCATCCAGGCACAACTGTTATCCCTACTGCTAAATTAAAAGCCAGGGTTTTAGTTCACAGAAGAATGCATTCTTATGCTTAGTCACCTATACTGCGCAGAAGTACCCAGGTAAACATAGGTGTCCTAACTCTGGCCCTGTAACATGCATAGTGCAGACATGCAAACACATTCATTGCATCAAACCTATCAATGGATTAGGAGCACACATCCTAACTTCCTCTCCTGGGAAAGACAGTGCATCTTACCAATCGCACAAGGGAGCTAATTTTATGTGTCCATGTGCACTATGCGCATACACCAGCATAAGCTGTCTGCATGCTGACAAACATACAGGGGAAGGGGGGAGTGCACCGAATTAGACCCTAGCCACAGGGGTCAATGATAAGAATAAACATACAAATATCCAGGCACATCGCCTCTAGTTAGGACATTAAATAAATTTTTAGGGAAAGGGAGGTGCTGAAGGGGGTGTGGCTAGAAACAGCAAAAATCAATTAACCCTTCGCACACTCACATGCAAATGTTCAAACAAATGCATTCACAGATTTACTCATCCAGGCACAACTGTTATCCCTACTGCTAAATTAAAAGCCAGGGTTTTAGTTCACAGAAGAATGCATTCTTATGCTTAGTCACCTATACTGCGCAGAAGTACCCAGGTAAACATAGGTGTCCTAACTCTGGCCCTGTAACATGCATAGTGCAGACATGCAAACACATTCATTGCATCAAACCTATCAATGGATTAGGAGCACACATCCTAACTTCCTCTCCTGGGAAAGACAGTGCATCTTACCAATCGCACAAGGGAGCTAATTTTATGTGTCCATGTGCACTATGCGCATACACCAGCATAAGCTGTCTGCATGCTGACAAACATACAGGGGAAGGGGGGAGTGCACCGAATTAGACCCTAGCCACAGGGGTCAATGATAAGAATAAACATACAAATATCCAGGCACATCGCCTCTAGTTAGGACATTAAATAAATTTTTAGGGAAAGGGAGGTGCTGAAGGGGGTGTGGCTAGAAACAGCAAAAATCAATTAACCCTTCGCACACTCACATGCAAATGTTCAAACAAATGCATTCACAGATTTACTCATCCAGGCACAACTGTTATCCCTACTGCTAAATTAAAAGCCAGGGTTTTAGTTCACAGAAGAATGCATTCTTATGCTTAGTCACCTATACTGCGCAGAAGTACCCAGGTAAACATAGGTGTCCTAACTCTGGCCCTGTAACATGCATAGTGCAGACATGCAAACACATTCATTGCATCAAACCTATCAATGGATTAGGAGCACACATCCTAACTTCCTCTCCTGGGAAAGACAGTGCATCTTACCAATCGCACAAGGGAGCTAATTTTATGTGTCCATGTGCACTATGCGCATACACCAGCATAAGCTGTCTGCATGCTGACAAACATACAGGGGAAGGGGGGAGTGCACCGAATTAGACCCTAGCCACAGGGGTCAATGATAAGAATAAACATACAAATATCCAGGCACATCGCCTCTAGTTAGGACATTAAATAAATTTTTAGGGAAAGGGAGGTGCTGAAGGGGGTGTGGCTAGAAACAGCAAAAATCAATTAACCCTTCGCACACTCACATGCAAATGTTCAAACAAATGCATTCACAGATTTACTCATCCAGGCACAACTGTTATCCCTACTGCTAAATTAAAAGCCAGGGTTTTAGTTCACAGAAGAATGCATTCTTATGCTTAGTCACCTATACTGCGCAGAAGTACCCAGGTAAACATAGGTGTCCTAACTCTGGCCCTGTAACATGCATAGTGCAGACATGCAAACACATTCATTGCATCAAACCTATCAATGGATTAGGAGCACACATCCTAACTTCCTCTCCTGGGAAAGACAGTGCATCTTACCAATCGCACAAGGGAGCTAATTTTATGTGTCCATGTGCACTATGCGCATACACCAGCATAAGCTGTCTGCATGCTGACAAACATACAGGGGAAGGGGGGAGTGCACCGAATTAGACCCTAGCCACAGGGGTCAATGATAAGAATAAACATACAAATATCCAGGCACATCGCCTCTAGTTAGGACATTAAATAAATTTTTAGGGAAAGGGAGGTGCTGAAGGGGGTGTGGCTAGAAACAGCAAAAATCAATTAACCCTTCGCACACTCACATGCAAATGTTCAAACAAATGCATTCACAGATTTACTCATCCAGGCACAACTGTTATCCCTACTGCTAAATTAAAAGCCAGGGTTTTAGTTCACAGAAGAATGCATTCTTATGCTTAGTCACCTATACTGCGCAGAAGTACCCAGGTAAACATAGGTGTCCTAACTCTGGCCCTGTAACATGCATAGTGCAGACATGCAAACACATTCATTGCATCAAACCTATCAATGGATTAGGAGCACACATCCTAACTTCCTCTCCTGGGAAAGACAGTGCATCTTACCAATCGCACAAGGGAGCTAATTTTATGTGTCCATGTGCACTATGCGCATACACCAGCATAAGCTGTCTGCATGCTGACAAACATACAGGGGAAGGGGGGAGTGCACCGAATTAGACCCTAGCCACAGGGGTCAATGATAAGAATAAACATACAAATATCCAGGCACATCGCCTCTAGTTAGGACATTAAATAAATTTTTAGGGAAAGGGAGGTGCTGAAGGGGGTGTGGCTAGAAACAGCAAAAATCAATTAACCCTTCGCACACTCACATGCAAATGTTCAAACAAATGCATTCACAGATTTACTCATCCAGGCACAACTGTTATCCCTACTGCTAAATTAAAAGCCAGGGTTTTAGTTCACAGAAGAATGCATTCTTATGCTTAGTCACCTATACTGCGCAGAAGTACCCAGGTAAACATAGGTGTCCTAACTCTGGCCCTGTAACATGCATAGTGCAGACATGCAAACACATTCATTGCATCAAACCTATCAATGGATTAGGAGCACACATCCTAACTTCCTCTCCTGGGAAAGACAGTGCATCTTACCAATCGCACAAGGGAGCTAATTTTATGTGTCCATGTGCACTATGCGCATACACCAGCATAAGCTGTCTGCATGCTGACAAACATACAGGGGAAGGGGGGAGTGCACCGAATTAGACCCTAGCCACAGGGGTCAATGATAAGAATAAACATACAAATATCCAGGCACATCGCCTCTAGTTAGGACATTAAATAAATTTTTAGGGAAAGGGAGGTGCTGAAGGGGGTGTGGCTAGAAACAGCAAAACTGCTAAATTTTAATTTAGCAGTAGGGATAACAGTTGTGCCTGGATGAGTAAATCTGTGAATGCATTTGTTTGAACATTTGCATGTGAGTGTGCGAAGGGTTAATTGATTTTTGCTTTCGAGAATTGTCATACAGAGATTTCAGTAAGATCTTACGCCCAAATAGGTGCAAGTCCACGACAGTCTCAAAGATATCTGCATTATGTGTGGGACAAAAGCCCAAACCTTTGGACAGCAGCATAAGGTATGGCTGGGGAATGAGATGTAGAGATAAGCATCTGTAGATCTGTTTACTGAATAAACTCCTGAAACTTTGACAACGTCTAAGAAGTTCTATCTCCTATGCTGTTGCTGTGATGAGAGTCGAGTTATCACACTTTCTGTGATATGGTGCCGAACTATGGTGTAGTGTTGTTGCCCATAGCAACCAACAAAGATTTATTACATAGACCAGGTCTAAAAACATGTCTAAAACATTACAAACCATCAGTAGACTAAAAACCATCTGTAGACTAGTGTAAACTGCTTAGTGAATTGAGGCCAGTGTTGCATTGCATTTATCTGTCCACAGACTTCGGTTTGTTTGCAGCTGAATGAACGCCTGGCCATGCACAAAAGTCCGCAGCTTGGAGAGCGTGCTGCAGGTCACGGAACGTTGGCATTACGGATCTCAGACCAAGCTGACAGATGACACGTCCCGGGGGAGAAGAGAGAGGCAAGCCGGGGGAAGACTGCTACCGTACATTCACACTATAAGATTCACTGACTTTCTTCCCCTATTTTGGGGGAGAAAAAGTACATCTTACAGTTCGAAAAATCCAGTAAATATTTACCCAAGTAGTGGGAACCGTCTCTGGATGCTCCAGATGCTTCCCAGACCGTCCTCAACCCCACCGGGACCCTTTTGTTCTTCATGGTCCCGTTCTTGTCCATATAGGAGTATAGCATGCACAGTAGCACAAGGCTGCCTGTGCATGGAGGAAAAAGCTGCACATGATGGGCTTCATGCTACTGGGCAGGCATGCACCAACCTCGTGCATGTGCACTACAGTGACGCTCATACAAGAACGGTGCATGGCCATGAAAGCACATTCGACAAGCCCTGTGAGGACCCTGTGCTGGAATGGTGGGCCACGGGATGGTTGAGGAAGCCTCTAGAGAGGCAAGTATCTATCTTTTGGTTTTTGCCCAGCTTCAGGTACGCTTTAGGCCGGTTTCAGTTGTACGTTGCGATTCTCCCGAACCGGGAGAGGCCGCCACAGGAGAATTGCGCCAGCAGGGTAATATGCATAGGCCCGCCCCCCCGCTCAGTGACGTACTCCCTGCTGGACAGGAAGAATGTCGCAGGGATTTCTGTCGGACCCTGTATGCGTGTAAACACTCCTTTGTTTACACTTACTGAGTCGCCATAGAATTGCATTGCAGTAGAATCATGCGGTAACTCACTGTAGACCGCGTCGGGATTGCAGCGATTATAATAATAATCCAAACATTTGTGTAGCGCAAGGGGCCACCCTGCAGTGTTTGGGAGTCTTACCTTGAACTCCTTACTAAATAGGTACTGACCCTAGCCAGGAACAGAACCCTGGTCTCCCATGTCACAGTACACTATCCAGCCACTTCAGTCGCAATAAAGGACAACTGAAGTGAGAGGGATATGGAGGCTGCCATGTCTATTTCCTTTTAACCACTTGAGGACCGCAGTGTTAAACCCCCCTAAAGACCAGGCCATTTTTCACTTAATAGGCCACTGCAGCTTTAAAGGGAAGGTTCAAGCAAAATAAAAAAATGAGTTTCACTTACCTGGGGCTTCTAGCAGCCCCATGCAGCCATCCTGTGCCCTCGTAGTCACTCACTACTGCTCCAGTCCCCCGCTGGCAGCTTCGCATTGCGTACATTTTTATGCATTCCCGCTAGTCCAGGAACATTAACACATGCATTTTTACGCGTTACTGGTTCAATGCGTACATTTTTACGCATTGAACCAGTAATGCGTAAAAATGTATGTGTTAATGTTCCTGCACTAGCGGGAATGCGTAAAAATGTACGCAATGCGTCCCGCGGACCTCTGAGGTCGGCAAGCTGCCAGCGGGGGACTGGAGCAGCAGTGAGTGCCTACGAGGGCACAGGATGGCTGCATGGGGCTGGTAGAAGCCCCAGGTAAGTGAAACTCATTTTTTATTTTGCTTGGACATTCCCTTTAAGGCCTCGCAGCAGTGCCTTACGTGTCATCACACCAACAGAGCTTTCTGTTGGTAGGGTCTGATTGCTCCCCCAAAGTTTAATTATCTTTTAATAAATATTTACATGCTTATTTTTTAAATAAATGTTCCCTTTTTGTTTATATTTTTTTTTCCAATATTCCTCTCACTTCAGTTCCCCTTTAAGTATGAAAGTCTACATAGACTCATTTATCTGTTGCGGTACAATGGCTTGATGCAACTTTACGGCAACACAATAGTGTAGAAGGGGCCTCAAAGTCTTCTAAAGCATTGACCCAGGTAATATGTGCAGATCAGGGATTGTGCGTGACTTAAACATTGTTGAGGGCATAGGCCCAGCACGTCAGCTGGTAATAGTATGCTTTGATCTCTTCTGACTGTATATATATATATTATATAATGTTGGCAGATAAATTCTGCTTTAGCCTCCTTCATTGGCTCCTACTTTGCGGCCCCCCTTTGTTGACACTTAGAGGTCTCAGATTGCGGCAGCGTAGGCTTCCTTATGTCTGCAGTTGTCAGGGTTACCATCACAGCAGAGGGCGGAGATTACTTTCTCCGCCTCTTAGAGCAGCGAGATACAGAGGTTGAAGGCGTGCACATGAGCCTTGGTTTGATTATGGTCTCGGAGGTGGAACGGGATGTGGACAGCTCAAAAAGCTCCTGCCCTCTTCCTGTGCCTGGCCTCTATGTGACCAAGCATGACCAACAGCCGTTGTGGCCAGCCACCAGTCCCCTCCACCCACCACCCTCACCATGATGCTGATGTGGATGTAATTACCTTATCCTAAGCGCTACATTGGACAGCTGTGTGGTTCGACTGGATTTATATTGCATTCCCTGCATGAATAAACAGCTCATTACAAGCAATTGGACCTGGTGGTGCACGTTCTTTCTTCTCATCGTACATAGGAGTGACTCACCGGAATGGTGCTGCTGCAGGAGTCCATGTTCACAGGCACTGTGGCACAAAACACCGGCTTCCTGTCCCCATTCTGGATGGTGACGCTTAGGTAGGTGGAAGGGCAGGCGATTATAACGAACCCAATGTTGCTAACGGACGGAGATTGGACCGCCAGCTGTGGGGGGCATAGACACATCGTTACCATACAAATGACCTGCTGTGTATCAGTATTACAAATATACAAATATTGCTGCTATAATATTATTTATTGATTACTAAGAATAGTAAAAGGTTCATAGTGTTAGGAATGTAAAGATTAACTTCACCTCCAAGGGTTTTTCCCCTTAAAAACCAGAAAAATTTTCACATTTCAGTGCTGCGTCCATTCATCTGCCAATAACTTTATCAGTATTTATCAAACTGAAATGATCTATAGCTTGTCTTTTTTTCGCCACCAATTAGGCTTTCTTTGGGTGGTAATTTTTGCTAAGAATTATTTTATTATATCTGCATTTTAATGGGAATACTAAGACAAAATGGAAAAAAATTCATTATTTCTCAGATTTCGGCCATTATAGTTTTAAAATAAAATGCTCTACTGTGAATAAAATCCACACGTTTTATTTGCCTATTTGTCACAGTTACTGCAACTATAAAATATTTCCCTAGTATGGCGCCAATATTTTATTTGGAAATAAAAGGTGCATTTTTTTTCAGTTTTGCATGCATCAGTACTAACATGTTTCATGTTTGCTTGCATGAGCTCACTGGCTCCAGCCTACTGATCACCTGACATCTAACTGCTAAACAGTAACCAGCACAACTGCCATCTTCGTGTGTTTACTATTTACCTACATCAATGTTTTACTTCAGCTTACATCTGGAAATATGCCTGAAGAAGGGTACTAGATTCCAGAAAACTTGCATAATTTAACTTTATCAGTAAGCCATTAAAAGGTATTACTTTTACAAGACTGTTTTTTTCTACCTACTAACAAGCCCATAATTTAAAAAATAACAGTAATATACCATTGTGACATACATATTAAAAAAGTTAAGTCCCTAAGGTAACTACCAAATATACTATTTAAACACAAGTCGACCTCATGTAGAAGTCAACTCCGATAATTGACTTTATCCCATGCTATGTGGAAAGGAGGTGTGGCCACGCCCTTTCCCTAAGCCAAGGCGGATAAGGAAGAACAGACTTTATCCCATGCTATGTGGAAAGGAGGTGTGGCCATGCCCCTTCCCTCACTCAAGGCGGACTAACCTATACTGGGGGCAACTGTACCTGGCTAACCTATACTGGGGGCAACTGCACCTGAATAACCTATACTGGGGGCAACTGCACCTGAGTAACCTATACTGGGGGCAACTGCACCTGAGTAACCTATACTGGGGGCAACTGCACCTGAGTAACCTATACTGGAGGGAAACTGCACCTGAGTAACCTATACCGGGGGTAACCGTACCTGAGTAACCTATACCGGGGGTAACCGTACCTGCCTACCAATACTGGGGGCACCTATAACTGGCTACCTACCTATACTGAAGGTGTTTTTGGGGGGCTCACCGCAGCTATAACGTGCGGTGCAAATTATCTGGTGCTGTGTGAGCATTCCAATTTGGGGGGGGGGGGGGGGGGGGAGCATCCTCACACGTTTGCCTCAGGCAGCAAAAAGTCTACTACCGGCCCTGGCCAAAAGCTTACTCTTATTCTTTTTAGTTAGCCGATGAAGGCTATCATCCTGATTCAAGACGTCTTGCTTTTATTTATGGCTAACACGGTACAACACTCTACTGCTATTAATAAAATATATAAAGCAAACTTCCCCTAAGGAAGGTTGGTAAATAATGTGGGCCATTGGCGGGGGTGACAAGTATTTACAAAACGCCCTCAGGGAATCAGGAGATTTGGGCGCCTGGGGCTAATGGACTATTTGGGCGGCCCATAGGCACGATTGCAAAATATCAGCTATTGGATGCCCAAAGAAGACATTTGGGCACCCGATAAATAGTGGGCGCCGGGCCTGTCCATCCAAAATGTTTTACATTTTTAGAAATAGTGTGTCAATAAATATTAATCTCAAAAACAATGTGTCCGTGCGCTCACAACAACAATGTCCCAGTATTCTGGTCCCTTTTACTTAACCAAAAAGTTTCCTGGATCGCAGCATCAATCACCAAGCATAAGATGTAGTCCAGATATTCCACCAAGACACTGCGCTCACAGCTTCAATGTGTCCTTACTCCACAGTAGTAACTCAGAGAGAAGGGAGACATAAAGAACATAGCATAATACTGTTTACACGTATTATTCCTTCCCCAACACCCAGTGCTGCAAGCAATACTCTCGTGTGTATCCACTTGCACTCAAGGTCTTACAGGTCCTCACCTTTCAACATGGCTGCCAAATCACAGACAGCTCTATAAGCCTTATGGCATCACCAGATAAAAAGTGCTCCTTCTAATGCCAGGTGTCCCAACACCACTATAGATAGACTCTCACCTTCTTAAATTGCCATCCAAATTATAAGACAGCACATGCGCTTAAATACGTCTCATAGCATCAACCGCTTCAAACAGTGTTCCTCCTCAACCCAGGTATCCCAACACCAATGCACATGGATTTTCACCTTTTCAAATTGCTATCCACATTATAAGACAGCACATGCGCTTATTTAGTCACATCAATCCCGTTTTTCCAGCTGATAGATCCTCATCAAGGCCAAAGCATCATGTCTCCTAACAAACTTGGCTATTTAGCTATATGGAATGTTCCTCCCATTGCATTCTGGGAGAGTGGGTGTTATTTTCATTGGCTTAGGAATTCACAGAAACAAAGATTCCACAGAGCTGCCCCTGTCTGAAAGATGTTGCCACCTCTTCTACAGTGAATCTGTGCACCGAGGAGATCAAACCAACTGGGAAGCTACACAGAGGGGCTCCAGAATGCAATGGGAGGAACATTCCATATAGCTAAATAGCCAAGTTTGTTAGGAGACATGATGCTTTGGCCTTGATGAGGATCTATCAGCTGGAAAAACGGGATTGATGTGACTAAATAAGCGCATGTGCTGTCTTATAATGTGGATAGCAATTTGAAAAGGTGAGAATCCATGTGCATTGGTGTTGGGATACCTGGGTTGAGGAGGAACACTGTTTGAAGCGGTTGATGCTATGAGACGTATTTAAGCGCATGTGCTGTCTTATAATTTGGATGACAATTTAAGAAGGTGAGAGTCTATCTATAGTGGTGTTGGGACACCTGGCATTAGAAGGAGCACTTTTTATCTGGTGATGCCATAAGGCTTATAGAGCTGTCTGTGATTTGGCAGCCATGTTGAATGGTGAGGACCTGTAAGACCTTGAGTGCCAGTGGATACACACGAGAGTATTGCTTGCAGCACTGGGTGTTGGGGAAGGAATAATACGTGTAAACAGTATTATGCTATGTTCTTTATGTCTCCCCTCTCTCTGAGTTACTACTGTGGAGTAAGGACACATTGAAGCTGTGAGCGCAGTGTCTTGGTGGAATATCTGTCAATAAATATTATTTTCCAATTCGCTTTGAGAATTATAATATTGCAAATTATAGTTTGAACTTAATTATCTTAGAAATGTATTGCTTTTTGTATTAATGTTTGCAGTGGAGAGAAAGGGTTTTAGGGTTAGATGTCAGTAACGGGGGTTTTAGGGATAGGCACCACCAGCGGGATCTTCGGGTTAGGCACCACCAGGTGGGGTCTTAGGGATAAGCACCACCAGGGGGGGTCACCACCAGGGGAGTCTTAGGTTTAGGCATCACCAGGGGGGCTCTTAGGGTTAGGCACCACCAGGGGGGGTCTTAGGGTTAGGCACCACCAGGGGGGTATTAGGGTTAGGCACCACCAGGGGGGGTCTTAGGGGTAAGCACCACCAGGGGGGTTGATGATCAAGATGGCGCCGTAAGAGGGTTGCCTGGCACACAGGGCTCCGGCCTTTCTACTCTTCTGTCCCCTTTCCCCCCAACAGAGCCATCTCATTTTCGCTGGATGGATCCCCCCTGCCTCTGGGGATCCCGGGATGCAGTGCTGGGCTTCCTGGACATCCAGGGCGCACTGTGAGTCAGCGCTGCAGGAGCTGGCTACGGGATGGCCGCCCACGTGGTCTGTGGTCAGCTGCAGAGCCGGATCAGCTGAGCGGGATCGACGCGGAGGGACACGCAGAGGGACCAGCGAAGAGCTCCCAGCGGCACCTCCTCGGCTCCAGCATCGGGGAGTGCACCCAGCGCAAGCACGAGACGCCGCTCGGTGCAGCCATGCGGTCGCACCACATGCCTGCCAGGACGCGGGCTGGGGATGTCGGAGACTCGCTCGGGAGGATCGCTGGACCAGCTGAGCAGCCGCCGCCCACGTGGTGGCCCAGGAGCCTCGCTGCCTCAGTCTGGCTGCCCACGTGCCCGGATCTCCGCATCGGAGCTTCGTTGCCACTGCTGCCGGGTAAGGGGGACTCCACCTGAGCACACGCAGGCCACCTCTCCCCCCGTCCAAGCTGCAGCCACATTGGGAGGACCTCCCTTGATGGGGCCACTACCAATGAGATCGTCACCCCCACATCCAGCCCTCAAATTGCGGCCACATCTACACTCCACCAGTTCCCCTCTGCCTGCAACCATCATAAATGGGGACTCTGGACCTGACCAGCCCAGACCGGGCACCAAGCCAGAACTTTGCAGGACCTGACCCGCCCAGACCGGGCACCAAGTCAGAACTTTGCTAAGCGTGACCCCTCTTGGTGATCCCCTCAGTTCGGCTAGGAGCACTGTTCATCGGACTGTACACATCTGCAGTCCTAAAGGGGACTCTCTCTCTCTGTCTCTGTCTCTCTCCTCTTTAGCTATCCATTCTCTCTCTCTCAGTTGCTTTCCCAGTTTCCTTCTCTCTACTTTCGTGGACAATCGGTGCACCTGTCTTGTTGGGAGCGTGTCGCTGTGTAGCGTCCAGTGCCGAAAATGGCAGCGCTCAGATCAGCTCTCAGGCTGCTCCTCCAGTCCCACTCTTTTCTGTTCCTACTATCAATGTATGCTTTGCTATGTTTTTTTTTTTTTTTTTTTTTTTTTGTATTTACGTTAAATGTACGTGTATGCTGTAACGCTCTGTTTTTGCTTTTTATTTTTGCTTTTATATTTTATACGTATGACCCATGCTTGACTGCATGTGACGCTGCACTCTGCTTAATTGTACGCACAAGCTGTAATGTTGTCCTAAGTATGCTTGTCTCACGTCTATGTATGTGCCATGCTTAACTGTATGCTATTTCTTGTCTCTTCACCAACGACCCTGTATGTGCCAAAACCAATTCCGGGTACAACCCACCGGTTGTACTTGGCGATAATAAACTCTGATTCTGATTCTGATTCTGATTAGGGTTAGGCACCACCAGGGGGGGTCTTAGGGGTAAGCACCACCAGGGAGATCTTAGGGTTAGGCATTGGTAGAGGGAGGGTTTTGTGTGAGAGTAGGGTTAGGTGTAGTTGTGGTAAAATTTTGGTGATATTTATGAATGTTTTTCTATGCATATTATGACTAACTATATTTTCATTTTCAATGTTATAGACGATATTTTGCAATTTTTTTTACCGTTACTTTAATGTTTATTATTATGTCAGATAAAGAAGAAGAAAGTTAGTTGGTGTAGAGCCAGCCTCGTGCCCTTAGTTGGTGTCGAGGCTGGCTCTAGACAGGGGCAAGAGGGGGCAGCTCCCCTTCAATGAATGTCTTGCCCCCTCAAATCAATGTCCCCCAGACCTGTGTCCTCCGTCCTTCCGTCCCTATGTGTCCAGTGTCTCCCTTGTCCTTTACATAGGAGACATGCCAGGCTTCGAGGAGCAAACGACCAATCAGGCAGGGGCCGCTGCCCTAGACCACCAATCACAGCTGCGTCCTACTGTTATTCAACAGGACCCGCTGGTCTTGAGGGCAGGACCATGGCTTGCAGTGATTGGCCCCAATGAGAGAGCCATGGCCCCACCCTCAAGACCAACGGGTCCTATTAAACCAACGGGTCCTATTAAAAGCTGGGAACAGCTGTGATTGGTGGCCTGCGGCCCCCCCACCTAATTGGTCAATTGCTCCCGGAAGACTACTAGGCAGACTCATCTGGGCGGACGGGTGAGGTAAGGGCTGCAGCCGTGGGGAGTCCATGATTAGTGGGAAGGGAGGGACCCCCCTCCTAATTTGGCTATTTGCGGTACAGAGAAGCAGTATAGTGACAGATTGTCACCTGTTCCAGCCAGGCTTCCTGCTACGATGTCTGCCTACATGCAGCTGCAGGGCTCTCAGCTTCCTGGTCACTCCACATTGTGTGATTATATGCGACTTGAAGAGGACTGAAGTGTAGTCATAGATCCATGTGGCGGAGGATGAAGGCAGACATCGTAGCGGGAAGCCGGTCTGAAACAGGTGACAATCTGTCGCTATACTGCTGCACCTTCTCTGTCGACTATATTACATCTTGCCCCTATCAGAGAATGGAGATTGGCCGTGGGGCAACAGACAGCCATTCTGTGTCCTACACACTCAGCGGTACAGAGCAATGCTGTGCACACGATGATGTGTACACATGATGCCCCCTTCACATGTGCCTGTCTAGAACCGGCCCTGGTTAATGTATGCCCCTCAGGGGTAGGTTCATTTTTATGTTTTTACTGTTTCATTATATCTGCTCAATTACACCTTCATTGAAGTATGCCAGAGCTCAAATCTATGAATTATTGGCCTTTTTTATCGCTTTTCTGCTCTCAGAAGCAATTTACTGACAGAAAAGTGTTTTATGGCTGTAGTTAATAATCACTGAGGGTTATGCTATAGTATGACCCAGTCCCGACCCGGACAGAAACTGTCACTCGCATACCTGAAGTTTAACTCTTTCATGCAGAGAAAGAAAAAAAAGGAACAAAGCCTAGTTAATTGTGTGCTTGGCACTGTACATACACGTCTATCTCATCATGTCACCTCGGTTGTCCTTTAAAAAGAAGGACAACTGACCTGAGAGGTACAGTAAGTGGAGACTGCCATATTTATTTCCTTTTAATAGTAATCTGGAGTCCAGTGGCATGGGACATATGGCGGCTCACCTGGGACATATTCGTGCCTAGGACAGAGGCCCCTCATCTTGGGATCTATAACAGGTAAACTGGGATGTCTGGTCACAGTATGGTCAGGGCTAGATTTGTACTTTTTACCACCCAAGGCCCACTATCACCAGCTGCCCCCAGACCGACAGCATCCTAACCCCATCATAACCCTAACCCCCCCCCCCCCCCCCCCTTCCCTGACACAGCAGGGGTTAGACTGTAGGCTTTTCTGAGGACAGTTAGTGACATGATGGCAGGGATTACATTATAAACTTCTCTGAGGACAGTTAGTGAAGTGATGGCAGGGATTACATTATAAGATCCTCTGAGGACAGTTAGTGAAGTAATGGCAGGGATTAGATTGTAACCTCCTCTGAGGACAGTTAGTGACATGATGGCAGGGATTAGATTGTAAGCTCCTTGACGAGCGGCACATTCGGTGAGTGACAGGCAGCTCAGAAATCACTGTAAGTGCCCGTTCGCTGTCCCTTCATCTCCTGAGTGCCAGATCCAGCTGTTGGTAGCCGCCCACCGCTATGTGCAAACTCTGTGTACCAGAACAAATGTTCAGCAGGCTAACTGCTACTGCCACTCTGCTGCCCACATTCTGCCCCTTGCTTTCCTGGTGCCCTAGGCTATGGCCTTTGTTGCCTTGACTGAAATCCGGCCATGTGTATGGTAGTAGACAGCTGTACAGCAAGAATAGACTTACGATGGACTCCCCTCCACAGCAGGTAGTACTGGTGTCCAGGCATAGGTAGACCATATCCCTCCTGTGAGGGTCTCGGAGACGCAGGTTGAGTAATGGTGTACAGCACGCTGGCTCCCGATCTACAGAGAAGAGGGCGCGCCCATCCTTGGTCTGAAAAACTGAACAACAGATGGAATCGGTGAGAATCACACAGCTCCCTCTGCTGGCCAAAACAAAGACTGCAGAAGAGCTTCACAAGTCTATCTTACTAAATAGTAATTGTCAGGTTGCCAGTAAAAAAACTGTGTCTAACCACTTCACCACTGAGGGGTTTTACCCCTTGAACACCAGAGCAATTTTCACCTTTCAGCGCTCCATCCATTCATTCGTCTATAACTTTATTATTACTTATCGCAATGAAATGAACTATATCTTGTTTTTTTCGCCACCAATTAGGCTTTCTTTAGGTGGGACATTATGCCAAGAATTATTTTATTCTAAACGTGTTTTAATGGGAAAATAGGAAAAAATGTGGGAAAAAAATATTTTTCAAGTTTCGGCCATTATAGTTTTTACATAATGCATGCTACTGTAATTAAACCCCATGAAATGTATTTGCCCATTTGTCCCAGTTATAAAACCGTTTAAATTATGTCCCTATCACAATGTTTGGCGCCAATATTTTATTTGGAAATAAAGGTGCATTTTTTTCAGTTTTGCGTCCATCCCTAATTACAAGCCCATAGTTTATAAAGTAACAGTGTTACACCCTCTTGACATAAATATTTAAAAAGTTCAGTCCCTAAGGTAACTATTTATGTTTTTTTTTATTGTATTTTTGTTTTTTTAAATTACAAAAAAAATCAAATTGGGGAGTGTGGGAGGTAATGAGTTAATTTATTGTGTAATCCAATGCATTTGTATGTGTAAAATGCTTTACGGTGTAGTTTACTATTTGGCCAAAAGATGGCCACAGTGAGTCTGTTTACATGCGACCTGTAAGCGTCCGGAAGGACGCTTACAGGAAGCAGTAGGAGGCTGGGAGAATCACAATGATTGCGCTGTTTCTAATAGAAGCAGCGGATCATTGCGGGGGCTTAGATCAACGAACGGGAATGGATTTTCCCGTTCATTGATCTCCGGGTGAGCGGGCGGCGGCGCGCACGAGCGGCGGGTGCGCGCGCATGAGCGGCGGGAGCGCGGACAGCGGCGGTAGCGCGGAAGGTATGGATTTCTCCGTCCCTGGGGGTGAAAGGATGGAAAAAGGGACGGAGAAATTCGTACCGCCGGGGGTAAAGTGGCTAAACTTCACCAGCTTATCAGGTTTATTGGCTGATAACACAGAGGATGCACTCACCTGTATCCTTCAATATAACTTCTTCCTCCTGAAATAAACAGAAATAGGTCAAAGGACAATTTACTTTATGATTCATTTTTTTTTTTTTTTATGGTGTAAATCTCTAACTGTACAGATATTGTAGAAGAGCGATTAGAGGCAAAGCAAGTATGCGGATAGTGCTTCTGATTAAAGGACAACTGACCTGAGAGGGATATGGAGGCTGCCATATTTATTTCCCTTTAAAGCAGTAGGATCAGCCATATTATGCCCGGAAAAAAAAACACATATATAAGTAGATAAATACTTGATCTACTTACATAACACATGTATTATACTGTCCACGTTTTGATTTCAGTGAATGTCATATAGTAAATGACGAGAATTCTGTTAGTGGTGGGGGCCATGTCTTTTGCCCACAGTTAAGGCTAACTTGTGATGTCATTTCTGCCCTTTACTTTTTTTCTTGTCTCCTCCAATCGCTGAGTCACCTCAGCCTTGCTTGTAAACACAAGTGAATAGGGGATTAGGTTTCAGATAAGAAGCTTGCAGGGAAATAAAGGGAAGAGGAGGAATAGATTATAGATAAAAAGAACCCCCAGCATGCAATTCTTTGGCACGACTACTAAAGGGCCAGTGCTTCTTAAGTATGTGATAACTCCAAATCATAACAGCAGAAAAAGTTTTGAAAGTTTTGAATGCAGGATTAGCATCTTTATCACTTAATACACTCAGACCAGTTGCTGTTGAAATTTGATTTTTATGGTGACGATACCGCTTTAAACAATACCAGTTGCCTGCTCACCGATCACCATAAATGTCCAATCTTTATTGTAGAGCTGGGACAATTAACAATCAGCAATACAACAAACAACAGCTCACGCGTATCGGAGGAAACATGTACCTTAGTCATAGTGGAATACAAAGTGTGCTCAATGCAAATTCATAGAGCAAGCGATCATGATCTCATTATAGTAAACTCCAACGGATCGGGAAAAGTGGTTTACTATATCAGAAGATTACAATACCAGAAATTGTGCTAAAAATAGCTCAGCATGCCCTGGTACATTCTCTGCTGCAAAGGACCAAGTCTGTCCTCTTATTGGAGGGACAGTACAAGCACTTGTCCTAGAAATAGCTCAGCATGCCCTGGTACATTCTCTGCTGCACAGGACCAGCTCTGTCCTCCCATTGGAGGTACAGTGCAAAGCACTTGTCCTAGAAATGGCCCAGCATGCCCTGGTACATTCTCTGCTGCACAGGAGCAGCTCTGTCCTCCCATTGGAGGTACAGTACAAGCACTTGTCCTAGAAATAGCTCAGCATGCCCTGGTACATTCTCTGCTGCAAAGGACCAATTCTGTCCTCTTATTGGAGGGACAGTACAAGAACTTGCACATTTGGTGGACTACAAGGTTAAGTATACTTTGGCGCTGCATAGCCAGATTGGACATATTGCTGGTACAGTATCCAGGGCACCCTACAAATTGCAGCCGTCACATGATAGAGAAAGCCACTCGCTTCCTCTGAGTGGCTCCGATACTTCAGCGGGCGGGACTTGCAGCACCAGCCTGAAGAGGGCAGCTGACCATGGGTCACACTGACATATGATGCAGGCACCGCCCACTGACATTTGACTCATGCACCGCCCACTGATATATGACGCATGCTCCACCCTCTGACATATGACGCATGCACCCCCCACATTTTACTACATTGGAATGCACGTACGTGAGCCCTGGAAATGCTTCAGAAGCACGGGCAGCTCCGTACTGTACATGTGCTAGTGCACGAGCGCCGACGCATAAGCAGTACTGAGC
Source organism: Hyperolius riggenbachi (assembly GCF_040937935.1). NCBI lineage: Eukaryota > Metazoa > Chordata > Amphibia > Anura > Hyperoliidae > Hyperolius > Hyperolius riggenbachi. The sequence goes on from NC_090648.1 coordinate 29,892,340, forward strand.
CACCCGTCGTTGGCAGCACTCGGGTACATGACTGTTTACGAAGCCTCCCAAAGTGGCAAATTTAAATGGGGGAGACAGTGCTGGAACAAGGGGAACATGAAAAGACAGGAAGGCACTATAGGATTCAGAGCCTTCGCTGTCCATAAGCAAATATCTGACTTTTTTTTTTTATTAAGCGCTTTACATTTACTTTAAACATACCGTATATACTCGACTATAAGTCTAGATATTTAGGTCTGACTCTCTAAATAAGTATAGGGGTCGACTTATACACGAGTCACATGCAACTCTGAGCACACGGAGTAATGTGTCTACTATTAGTGACATTCCCATTTGCAGCAATTTACCCAGTGGTGATACTTTCTTGATAAAGGAAATGTCAAGAAAAAAACAGGTCTGAAAGTCCTGGCCACAACACTGAACAAGGAAAAGGGCAGTGGGGGGGAAATACTGGGCTGCAGGAAGGGAAGTGAGTAATGGCTGCACTTGGGGGCCTAAAGGAGGTATTTGCTGCACCTAAAGGGACAGGAGGGGTTAATAGCTGCAATATTGTATGCAGTGCAGTCATTAACCCCTCCTTGTCCCCAAATGCAGCTGTTAATTCTTCCTGAGCCCCAAGTGCAGCCAATAACTTTGCTGGGTAGACTCTTATACTTGAGTCAATAAAAAAAATCCAGCTGAAGAGGGTCAAATATTGGAGTCGACATACACATGAGGTTGACATATTCGAGGATATACGGTAGTTCATGATTTTGCATCATCTTTCCATTTACATATCCCTCCACCATGCTTGCCTTTTTTCTGACATTTTTTTTTTACCTCCCTGGTTCCCTGGTGTTCAATTCCCCCAGGATTTCTGTGCAAAAAGTGATTTCATTTATTTCCATAACCTTTTTTTCCTGCAACTTGCCAAAATGTGTCAAGCAAGGGTCTAGTATACAGTGCAGAAGTGTATGCACGTCAATACTGTTCACAGCATGTTTTGTATTGACGTGTACATCCGTGAGGAGAAATATATATATATATATATATATACACACACACACACACACACACATTTTATCTTTAAAATTGACATTACTCAGATCTTCCCCTCTGCTCTAAAAGACCAGCAACAGCATCATAACCTTTAAAGAGACTCTGTAACATGAAAAAGATCCCCTGGGGGGTACTCACCTCGGGTGGGGGAAGCCTCCGGATCCTAATGAGGCTTCCCACGCCGTCCTCTGTCCCACGGTGGTCTCGCTGCAGCCCTCCGAACAGCCGGCGACAGGCCCGACTGTAGCTTCAATATTTACCTTTGCTGGCTCCAGCGGGGGGCGCTGTGGCGGCTTTCCTCTCCGAACTACACGGAAATACCCGATCTCAGTCGGGTCCGCTCTACTGCGCAGGCGCAGGAAACTTGCACCTGCGCAGTAGAGCAGACCCGACGGCGATCGGGTATTTCCGCCTACTTCGGAGCCGACAGCCGTCAGAGCGCCTGCGCAGGAGTCGGGAAGGTAAATATTACGTCACCGCTGCACGGAGGGCTGCAGCGAGACCCCCGAGGGACGGAGGACGGCGTGGGAAGCCTCATTAGGATCCGGAGGCTTCCCCCACCCGAGGCGAGTACCCCCCCGGGGATTTTTTGAGGTTACAGATCCTCTTTAAAGAAAAACTTTTTTTTTGTTACAGCTAATACAAATCCTGCAATCAATCTGCAGTGTGTCTGCTTCCTGCTTCCATTGAAGGAGACATAGGGTTAGCATCCTGTGTTTACCAATAGCCATGGCAGCCAGTTTACACAGCTGAGAGCTCAAATTACAGCTTGTGATTAGTCACAGATGAGGGGGAACTAGACAGGCTAACCTCTCTGAATACATACAGGCTGCATTTCTCTCTGTTTTCCTTCTGACCTGATCAACAGTTCAGGTCCACGTTAAAGGTTTAGGTATTTAAGCCACACCCACAAATTCCTAACAGGTGTGAAATCGCGCTACTGCAAAAGCAAATGCCAGCGGAATAAATTGAGGCCTATGAGATGAGAACGGACAGTGGCCATTCTCAACAGGCCGGTTGCCGTGTACGTTTTGCTAATTTTATTTATCGGCCGCCGTCACATTTGGTTTCACTGCCGCTGGCAAAACCACAGCAGGGGGGGGGGGGGGGGTGGAATCCTCCCTGGTGCATCCTTTAGGGCAGCGGTAGGGAACCTTGGCTCTCCAGCTGTGATAAAACTACAAATCCCAGCATGCATTTGGCCTTTATTAACCATGGCTGTCAAACTCCTACAATGCATTGTGGGACTTGTAGTTCCTTAACAGCTGGAGAGCCAAGGTTCCCTACCCCTGCTTAAGGGCAACATTTATAATCCAGGAAGTAGGGACGGTCACTGTAGGGGAACCACAGTAGCCTGTGCGACAAAGATGAGACCAGGAGCCAAATGGTGCAGTATCGGAGGATAAAATTAGCTCAGTGTTACAAGAGTAGTTATACTACAAAGGAGGGTTGCAGAACCTGCAACCACAGTATATCGCCTACGGCAGAGATCTGCAAACTTGGCTCTTCAGCTGTTAAGGAACTACAAGTCCCATAAAGCATTTGCCTTTATGAATCATGACTGTGGCTGTCAGACTCCCGCAAGGCATTGTGGGACTTGTAGTTCCTTAAAGGGGAACTGAACAGAGAGGTATATGGAGGCTGCCATGTTTATTTCCTTTTAAGCAATATCAGTTGCCTGGCTGTCCTGCTGATCCTCTGCCTCTAATACTATTAGCCCTAGCCCCTGAACAAGCATGCAGCAGATCAGGTGTTTCAGACTTTAAAGTCAGATCTGACAAGACTAGCTGTATGCTTGTTTCTGGTGTTATTCAGGTACTACTGCAGGGAAATAGACCAGCAGGGATGCCAGGCAACTGGTATTGCTTAAAAGGAAATAAACATGGCAGCCTCCATATACCTCTCTCTTCAGTTCCCCTTTAACAGCTGGAGAGCCAAGTTTGCAGATCACTGGCTTACAAGGAACTCACCTTCCTAGCTCGGTACTCCAGGTCCTTCCAGAACCAGGCGGCCACTCTCCTGGGGTCCTTACTAGCTGTGGATGCCACCACACCTGTTGGAGATGTAGTGGGCAATAAAGAAGCAGAGAGGCACCCAAAAATAAAGCTCTCTCAGACTTTTGTATTTTGTTGGGGCCCACGGTGCAAACTGAATTCTCTAACACAGTTTGCTGACCTGAGGAAGTGGACAAAGACCCGAGAAACGCATTGTATTTTTAACTGTGCTTAAAGAGGTACTCCAGTGAAAAAAATGTAATAAAAAAGTGCTTCATTTTTACAATAATTAATTATGTATAAATGATTTAGTCAGTGTTTGCCCATTGTAACATTTTTTAAATCCCTGGTTTATATTCTGACATCACATGGTGACATTTTTACTGTTGGCAGGTGATGTAGCTGCTGCTTGCTGTTTGGCAGTTGGAAACAGCTGTAAACAGCTATTTCCCACAATGCAACAAGGTTCACAGACAGGAAACTGCCAAGAGTACATACTTTTCTTGTGGGAGGGGTTTCACCACAATATCAGTCATACAGCGCCCCCTGATGGTCTGTTTGTGAAAATGAATACATTTCTCATGTAAAAGGGGGTATCAGCTACTGATTGGGAGTTAAAGTCTTGGTCGGAGTTTCTCTTTAAATAAACCATACCTGATCTAAACCCTTGTTTTTCATAGGTTGGTTCATCTGGAGAGGTAAGATATCTCATGTATATATTTATGCCTTTATAACGTATACTCAGAGATATTTATTTTTGGGCGCCTTCACCCTTCTTCATTATAATCCGGAGGAGGAGCCGACAGGGTGACCGGCAAACACCTAGAAGTACATCCAAAAATCCCCTGCAGACACAGTGACAGCGTGGCAATGCTGTAGTCAGAGGTGCCCCTCAGTATATGTAGCCAGAACCACCCCTCATCCATGCAGAGTGGTGAGCAGAGGATCCAGCTCAGTGTTCTCCTTGGACATTTTTCCAGCCGGATGGCATGAAATAGTATCCGGGTGGCATGAAAAGGTAGCCGGGTGGGGCGAGATGAGAGAATGCAGGGAAGGTGCTTCTTTGTGCAACTGCTTTCAGCAGAGGAGGAGGTGAGCCGATGACAGCTGGGTGCTAACCAAAAATAGCCGGGTGGAGTACCCGGCTAAACGAGCACTGCAGCTACGCATCTTCCTCCTGGAGACCTGCTGTTACTGGCGGGTCATGTGATGATGCCGCAGCAGACTTGCAGACCAGGCACCACTAGGAGTAAGATGGATAGTAGGCATCCCACCACTTAATCCTGGAAAGGCGAGTCACTTCACTCCTCTGCTCGCCGCTCTGCGTGGGCCCATTTCTCCCTCTTCCACCACTTCACTCCAGGTGGTATCCTCCGTAATCATTGAATAATGAATTACTACTGATGAGTAGTAATTCATTATTCAAAGTTCTCCTCCTTACGGAGTTTGTGCCACCCTTTTAAAACGAGTTCACCGGGAATATAATTTTTTATCCTCCGTAATCAATCATACTCACCTCTACAAGATACTCCAGACCTGGAGGCACCACCGGGGTGGGTTTGGAGAACTGGCTAAGATATAATGTGCTGCCATTCCCCCACTGTGGCTGTGTCTGGACGGGGGCGGGATATCCTGCAAAAAGACGAAAAATATAAATAAAAAATGTTAAACAAATAGGAAAACTGATGAAAAATAAGCCAATAGCTCCACTTTTGAATAACCACGCCAAGTACTATTTCACCTTCTGAAAACACACATTATTTCAAAGTATTGAGCTTTGGCCCTCTTCAAAAATCTTAGGAGTTCAGGTTTTCCATTCCATCATTCATGTCCTCCTTTCTGTATTAGCAGAGGTCAGCCATCTTGCCTGATCTGGCTACAAAAGTCATTACAGTTACCAAAAAATACCACTAGGTTGTTGTTGGGCAACTTAACCAAAAATCTGCTTCACACCAATGGCGAAAGAAATCTGAGCAGCAATAGGGATACATGTGTCTATTAGCTCTAAAATCACACACACAGCTCCTTCATGTGTCAGGAATTCTGCCAAGGAGGAATTACCACTAACCACTACCTGTAAAACGTCCTTGTTGGTCCCTGTTAACAGACTACAGGACGTTTTAAAACGTCGCCCCTCGCTGCTGTTACCTTTTGTGATCGCGCCGTCGGAACCCGCACAGCCTTCGATTGGGAAAAGGGAAGAAGTCTTCCCTGAACCAATCAAAGTGCCCAGAAGCAAAGATCATGGCTTCAACGAGAAGCCAATGAGCTTTGCTCTTACAACATCCTCCCTCTGTCTCACAGAGACAGAGTGTGAGGACATCTAGAGATGAAAAAAAAAATGCATTTCACACTACTTTTTACACTTTCCCCCTCACTGAACCCCCCCCCCCCCCCCCCCCTCCTATAGTTACCAAAATAAAACTTGTAAAAAAAACAAAAAAAAAAACAGCAGCAACAGCAACATTTAAAAAAAAAAAAATACATAAAATAGTTACGTTCGTGACTTTGCTTTACTACTATGTATGGCAAGAGGGTATATTACTGTTATATTTGCATATATGGGAAGCAAAATTGAAAAAAAATGCACCTTTATTTCCAAATAAAATATTGTCGCTATACATTGTACTAGGGACATATTTTAAAGATTGTAAAAACCGGGACAAATGGGAAAATATTATAAGTGGGTTTTATTCACAGTAGCATGTTTTATTTAACCTCCTTGGCGGTATAATTCCCGCCGCTGCGCGGCCGCAGGAGGGTTTATTTCACCTTTTTTTAGCATGTAGCTAGCCTAGCGCTAGCTACATGCTTCCCCCCTCCCTGCGGCGTCCCCCTGTAGCTTCCGCTCGCCGCTCGCCCATAAGGAAATCCCGTTCTGAACGGGATCTCCTTGAGGGCTTCCCCCGTCGCCATGGTGACGAACGGAGTGACGTCATCAACGTCACAGGGAGTCCCGATCCACCCTATAGCGCAGCCTGCCAGCGATTGGCCAGGCTGTGCAAGGGGTATGCGGGGGGGCTATATCGCGGCGGGTAGCGGCGCCATCGGCGATCAGACCAAACACACAGCTAGCAAAGTGCTAGCTGCGTGTTTGAAATAAGGAATCCTCCGCGGTGGCTTACACCGTGTCCAGCACGGGGTTACCGCTAAGGAGGTTAAAGAGACACTGAAGCGAGACTAAATCTCGCTTCAGCTCTCATATATAGATCCCGCGGCTATCCCGCGGCTTACCGGGGGTCCCTTCACCCCCAAACCCCCCACTGCGACACTTGGTCGCAGGCTTGGTCGCTCCTGGAGGCAGGGCTAACGGCTGCAGCCCTGCCTCCATTCGCGTCTATCAGCCGCGCATCGCCGCCTCTCCCCCGCCCCTCTCAGTGAAGGAAGACAGAGAGGCGGGGGAGAGGCGGAGATACGCGCTGACAGACGCGCGTGGGGCAGGGCTGCGGCGGTTAGCTCTGCCCCAGTGCGGAAGCGCTCCCCCGCATTACGGAGGGGATTTGGGGGGACAGGGACCCCCGTTAAGCCGCGGGATAGCGGCGTTTTAGCAGGCGCACACGTGCCCCTGCTATATATGAGGTCTGAAGCGAGATCTATTCTCGCTTCAGACTCTCTTTAAAAACAGTAATGACCGAAAACTGAGAAATGATGATTTTTTTCCCTTATTATTTCTGTTAAAATGCATATTTAGCATAATGTACCACCCAAAAAAAGCCTAATTGGTGGCGAGAAAAACAAGGTATACTGTAGATGGTTTTGTTGTGACAAATAGTGATAAAGTTATTGGCCGAACAATTAATTACAAATTATTCTTTGTATGAACGACCGGAAATGATTGTTTGGGAACACTAATGGACAAACAAATCTCCTTACCAATCTGATCAGATGCCCCTGTCAATCTGATTGTATTGGTTAGGAGATGTTTGTCTATTAGTGGTCCCAAACGACCATTTCTGATTTTGTGAGGTAGGAGGAACTGGCAGGGCTTTCAGACAGAGGCTGTAACCGAATTAGCTATTTGCAAAGTTGTGCAGAGGTCCACAATATGGACAAAATTACACAACATGCATTTAAAACAGGTACAGCAAAGGAGGGCGTTAGCTTCAGTATAAATAATATGTGCACAAATTATTCCCTAGTAGATTTCCCCACGACGATGTGCTCAACCAAATACTCAATCGTAAACGATTATTTGGCAAATTGTACCATTGGCTGCCACCTTAACAATCCTCCTATGGCCGCTTAGCATCGTCCATAGTATGTGTCAAGGTGGCCACTAACGGTACAAGTTCCGAATGATAGTTTACGAATGACTCTTCGTATGAGCGATCCGAAATTATCGTTTGGGACCACAAATGGACAAAAATCTCTTAAATAATCACATCCGATATCATTAATCGGATTGGTTAGATTTTTTTTCTATTAGTGGTCACAGATGTTTATTTTCTATCATTCAATCATTTGTAAATGATCATTCAGCAAATTGTATCGTTAGTGGCCACCTTCAGAATAATATATTGGGCCAACTTAGTCCAGGGCAGGCTCCTTGTGGACACTTACACAGCCAATCTGTAGAGGATGCAGGAAGAGGCAAGTTATTCTGGCCAGAATCCTGTGTATTGTGCAATACAGTTTATGAATTATTAATTTAGTAGTTAGTATTTTGTCTCGGACTTTGATTTATTGCAGATGAGGTGACATGCCATTCCTGTCCCCTTGCAAAGTGTTGCCCAGCAGGTGATGGCTGCAGATCCAGTGATATAGTATTCCTTTCCCCCGTTGTAGTGTTGCCCAGCAGGTGATGGCTATCAATAATCTGTTTAGTCATCACTTCCATTGGTTTGTGGGCGGAGAGAGGCGTGTCCTCCAACTACCCCATGACCTAAGAACGGCTAAAGACTTGGGTTGCTAGAGTAACATCATCTGACCAATGGTCGCGAATGAGTCCGCTCTGGCCAATATGGAAGTGATGTACCTGGAAGTATAGTTTTTGATTAAAGATTTTAAAGGTTGGAGAGTAACGGACGTGTTGTGGCATGGGATTCCAGAGGAGGGGTGAGCCGTGAGAGAAATCTTGTGCACGTGAATGCAAGGAGGTAATTCTAAAGCAGGATAGCACAAGCTGATGTGCAGATCTGAGATTGCGGTTGGGTTGTTATGTGGAAACTAGTGAGGAGATGTACACAGGAGAGATTATGGAGAGCTTTATAGGTTAGGGATAAGAATTTAACCTCTTGCTGACCGCTCCACGTCAATTGGCGTGCAGTCCTGGGGGCGTGTTTTGCAGAAGATTGCGTGCCCATGCGCGCGCATCTCCGCTTGCATCATCAGTCTCCCAGTGGTGAACAATGCTAGGAGACTGTTAATGTAATGCGCTGCGATCGGCTGTCCCCTGGGGAGGCACAAGAGCGATCAAAAACTGTTCCCATTCGTTGATCTCTGCCCCCCAGCAATGATCAGCTGCTTCTTTGGGAAGCAGCGCGATCATTGTGAAAAAAAAAAAAAGTTTCCCGGCCTCATAGGACTTCCTGCAAGCGTACTTCCTATGCTTGCAGGTCGCATAAACAAAAAGTTACTGTGGCCATCTTGTGGCCAAATAGTAAACCTACACCCTAAAGCATTTTTCATATACAAATACATTAGTTTTACAGTAAAAATTAACTCATTACCTTGTAATTAAAAAAAAAAAAATTACAATAAAAAAAAAATACATAAATAGTTACCTTAGAGACTGAACTTTTAAAATATTTATGTCAAGAGGGTATAACACTGTTACTTTATAAACTATGGGCTTGTAATTAGGGATGGACGCAAAACTGAAAAACATGCACCTTTATTTCCAAATAAAATATTGGCGCCAAACATTGTGATAGGGACATAATTTGAACGATTTTATAACTGGGACAAATGAGCAAATACATTTCATGGGTTTTAATTACAGTAGCATGCATTATTTAAAATCTATAATGGCCGAAAACTGAAAAATAATTATTTTTTTCCCACATTTTTCCTATTTTCCCACTAAAACACATTTAGAATAAAATAATTCTTGGCATAATGTCCCACCTAAAGAAAGCCTAATTGGTGGCGAAAAAAACAAGATATAGTTCATTTCATTGCTATAAGTAATGATAAAGTTATAAACGAATGAATGGAAGGAGCGCTGAAAGGTGAAAATTGCTCTGGTGCTCAGGGGGGTAAAACCCCTCAGTGGTGAAGTGGTTAATAAAAACAACCCAAATAAACAAACAAACCAACATGCTGGCAAGGATCAGAGCCCACCAACAGAAAGCTCTATAGGGGAGGGGATCACTTGCGTGCTGACTTGTATGGCTCTGCAGCGAGCACTTAAAGCTGCAGAGCCCTAATTTGTAAAAAATAGCCTGGTCACTAGGGGAAATAAAGCCTGTGGTCCTGAACAGGTTAAAATTAATCCTTTCGCTAATTGGCAGCCAGTAAAGAGCTTGATAGAGAGGAGCAGCCGAGAAAGAGGGAGAAGAAAGATGGATGAGATGAGCAGCCGAGTTCAGTACAGATTGAAGTGGTGCCAGTCCGTTAGTTGGTAGTCCACAATGCCATGTGTATTGCCTGCCTGCTCTTTCTGCAATGAATATAATCAGTACACCATGCTGGCTGCATCCTGTAACTTCCCCTCCTGTTCAAACATCACTTCAATTTTACTAGACAGAAAGCAGTCCAGACCCCTCCTCTATTCCATCTTCACCCATGTTTGAAGTAGTCAGAGAGGAATTGGGAGGAGACAGCAGCTAATCCCTCCCTTTAAAGAGAATCTGTACTGTCTGGTTTGTACAATAAAAAAAAAAAAAAAAAACATACCAATCAAGTCACTGTGATCTCCTGGATCCCTCTTTGCCGTTTCCGCCGCTCCCTGCAGCGATCCTGGCTTTTAATCTCCAGTTTTAGGCAGTGTGTACAAACAAAAAACATGGCCGCCAACCAGGAAGTGATGTTTGTGTGTATATACAGTAAGGAGTTTCTTGGGCAAGTCTCCTTAACACTGCTACTGCCTACTGAGTGCGCTCTAGTGGCTACCTCGCAAGCGCTTTGAGTCCGACAGGAGAAAGGCGCTATACAAATACTGCTATTATTACTATTACAGTATATATTATGTTACGGTATACTATAAGTTTTTATTACATTGTGAATTATCTGCACTCCAGTCAGGGATTCTCAGTTTCTCAGCATTGGCAGCTCCCTCCCCCCTCAGACAAGCTGAAACTGAGAGCAGAGACGTGTCTGTGAACATACATGTGAAATCGGCGCAGGAAGACTTGGGCGCAGGATACAGCCGGTATATAGTCCCGGCCGTGTTAATTACTATTCCCCCTCCAGGCCGCCATGGATGGTGGGGAATCATATAATTGCTGGAGGCCGAATTATTGTGTTTTAAAGGGAACCTGAACTGAGTAAAAATATTTAAAATAAATACATGAGGTAACTTCAAATGAACATTACCTTTCCATCAGTTCCTCTCAGAAGCGCACCATTTTTGTTCTGACAATGATCCCTTACAGTTCTGACATTTTGTCAGAACTGAAATGTATCAGGTGCTGTCAGTAAAATATCAGTTGCTGTCAGTTATAGCTGAGAGGACAACGGATGTGTCCATGTTTCCCTATGGCTCAAGTGGGCGATGTTACAGTTTAACAGTGTGCTGACCAGGAAGCTGTTATGGGGTAATAGCCATTTTCAAAATGGAGGACGGAGAATTCTAGTGATCACAGTGAACAACCAGGATGTGGGAGAGGAGAAAGAGATTGAGGAGTAGACTACAGGGAGGTAAGTATGACTTGTGTATGTTTATTTTGACTTAATTTTCAGTTCATGTTTTCTTTAAAAGCAAATTCAGCTCCGTCTTCTGACAGCGCCGACGTTACTCACTGAGAACCGCTATAGATGTAATTCCTATTACAGTCTATGGTGACGCCAACTGTGCCCAAATCTTCCTGCGCTGAAAAGCACTGCTCCGTGTCTGTGAGGGATAAACAAAGCACACACACACAAAGCCTGAAGGGTGTGAGGAGGGGGCGCTCATAACTTCTCCCTATCACAGCAGAGGCAGCGCATTCCTCTCTGGGTCGACAAAGCTTGACAAAGAAAAGAAGACTCGATATATTACAGAGACAGTGCAACTAGAAAAGGCTGCAGTAATTCAGACCACATTAGAACAGGTATAGGAACATATAGCATAGAAGAAATAAGACTAAAAATTTTGTTGCAGTCTCTTTAAGCAAAGATCCCCTAGCTCCTTCCACAACCTCTATCTACCGCTAATAGATCATTGCTTTGTGGTCAGCACTGCAGCTACAGCTACAGCAGCGTCTTATAAAGTCCACTCTCCAGCTTTACTAACAATAAGAACAGGGAAGGGAGAGGGACGAACTAGGGTGTAAACATTTACTCACTGTGATAGATTGCTCAATGACCCAGTTCTTACCTGAAGACATGCTGATCTGCAGGCAGGCGTCAGACTACATCTGTAATGGAAATAGGTAAAGATAATAGCAAGAAATTGATAAAGATATTTACATGTATGTGTTAGAAATACAAATGTTTTAGGTTTTTAAGCAACCTCAGGAGACACCAGTACACACACCAAGTTTTTGGGCCCAAATGGCCACCTGGTAAGCAAGGATCGAGCTTCAACCCAATCAGTAGCTGATGCCCCTTTTCCCCTCGACAAATCTTTGCCTTTTCTCAAATAGATCATCAGGGAGGTCTGTGTGGCTGACAGTGTGGGGAAACCCCTCCCACAGTGTGATGTCAGAACCATGGCCCTGACAATTTCCTGCCTGTCAACCTTGCTGCATTGTTGGAAGTTACAGCTGTTTGGAGAATTCAGCATAGCTAATCAGCCTAGGCTAAACATCACTGGGAGAGCCGGGCTACATCCTATATACAGGAGGCATTTCTGATGCCAAAACCAGGAAAATGACCATTAAAGCGGATCAGAGATGAAAAACTAACTATAACAAGTAACTAAAGTTTAGATAGTTTACACAGCAAATCTAGCTGCAAACAACTTCAAAAGTTTATGATTATTTCTTCCTGTGATACGAGGGCAGCCATGTTCTGTTTCTTACATTGTCACAGGCTGAGGGCTGGAGATGCTATCAGCTTGCCTGTGTGTAAATGCAGTCCCCTCTCCGCCTCCCCTCTGCCTCTGAAATCAATGGCTAGTAACCTCCTCCTCCTGCCCAGACTGAGCTCCCATAAGCCCTTGCTACAGTGCCAAGGCACAAAAGAAGCTGTGGGCGAGGCTTGTTTAGTTTATAGGGAATTAGAGTATTAAAACAAAACAAAACAAATATTTGGCTTGAGGAATGCCCTATAAACTATATGAAAGGAACACAATTATGCAATGAGTAAAAGTTTATCTCGGATCCACTTTAAAAGTCAGCATCCTGGATGATTTAATACATTCTACAATATGTCACTACAGTTCCTCTTTAATAAACCCCACTTGGATTTGTGGTAAGCTGCTTATATCATTTACAAGGATGTCAATAATATGCAAATAGGTGTTAGGATAGGATTATGCAAATATATGCAGCTTGAAAGTGGACCAATCAATTCCCACCAAGGAGGTTTTTGATTGGTTCATTTTCAAGCAGATTAAAATTGCATGCAGTATTTGCATAATCACCTTGGAATGATTTGCATGTCAGTGACCGCCCCTTGTCATCTATAAGCCCTGAGGTGATGCAGGAACTGTGACTCTGACAAGATAGAGGCTGTAGTGGTGAATTACATGAGTTGCACAACAGGTTCTATTGTCTGCTGCTGTCTCCTCAGGTTATGAAGACAAGTTCCTCACAAGGGCTGGATTATCTCAATTATTCTTATTTTTGGCTTGATACGTATGAATCAGTCATTGTCACATTTACATACTTACCATTACTGCCTACCTATGTTTGTATCTTACTATTGCAAGGAGAGAAATAGGGTATCTCCTCATAACCAAGCAAGACCTGACTTATAATGGTCGCAGGTAGCAGATGTGCCCCCAGTATAAGGTACCCCCCCAGTATAGGTAGCAGATGTGCCCCCAGTATTAGGTAACCCCCTAATATAGGTAGCAGATGTGCCCCCAGTATTAGGTAACCCCCAGTATAGGTAGCAGATGTGCCCCCAGTATTAGGTAACCCCCCAGTATAGGTAGCCCCTACCCAGTATAGGTAGCAGATGTGCCCCCAGTATAGGTAGCCCCTACCCAGTATAGATAGCCAGATGTACCCACAGTATTAGGCAGCCCCCTCCCCAGTATAGATAACCAGATGTGCCCCCAGTATTGGGCAGCCTCCTCCCCAGTATAGATAGCACAGTGTGTGTGTGTGTACAGTGTGTGTACAGTGTGTGTGTGTGTGGTACGGGTGTGTGTACGTGTGTGTACGTGTGTGTGTGTGTACGTGTGTGTACGTGTGTGTGTGTGGTGTGTGTACGTGTGTGTGTACGTGTGTGTGTGTGTACGTGTACGTGTGTGTACGTGTGTGTGTGTGTGTGTGTGTGTGTGTGTGTGTGTGTGTGTGTACGTGTGTGTGTACGAGTGTGTGTGTGTGTGTACGAGTGTGTGTGTGTGTGTACGTGTGTGTGTGTGGTACGTGTGTGTGTGTGTGTGTGTGTACGTGTGTGTGTGTGTACGTGTGTGTACGTGTGTGTGTGTACGTGTGTGTGTACGTGTGTGTGTGTGTGTGTGTGTGTACGTGTGTGTGTGTGTGTGTGTGTACGAGTGTGTGTGTGTACGTGTGTGTGTGTACGTGTGTGTACGTGTGTGTGTGTGTACGAGTGTGTGTGTGTGTACGTGTGTACGTGTGTGTGTGTGTGTACGTGTGTACGTGTGTGTGTACGCGTGTGTGTGTGTGTACGCGTGTGTGTGTACGTGTGTGTGTGTGTACGAGTGTGTGTGTGTACGTGTGTGTGTGTGTGTACGTGTGTGTACGTGTGTGTGTACGTGTGTGTGTGTGTGTGTACGTGTGTGTGTGTGGTACGTGTGTGTGTGTGTGGTACGTGTGTGTGTGTGTGGTACGTGTGTGTGTGTACGTGTGTGTGTACGTGTGTGTGTACGTGTGTGTGTACGTGTGTGTGTGTACGTGTACGTGTGTGTGTACGTGTACGTGTGTGTGTACGTGTGTGTGTACGTGTGTGTGTACGTGTGTGTGTACGTGTGTGTGTGTGTGTGTACGTGTGTGTACGTGTGTGTGTGTGTGTGTGTGTACGTGTGTGTGTACGTGTGTGTGTGTGTACGTGTGTGTGTACGTGTGTGTGTGTGTACGTGTACGTGTGTACGTACGTGTGTGTGTGTACGTGTGTGTGTGTGTACGTGTGTGTGTGTGTGTGTGTGTGTGTACGTGTGTGTGTGTGTGTGTGTGTGTGTGTACGTGTGTGTACGTGTGTGTACGTGTGTGTACGTGTGTGTACGTGTGTGTACGTGTGTGTGTGTGTGTGTCATTGGTTAGATTGTTCATATGTTACAATCTGAAAAAAAATGAAAAGAAATTGAAAAAAATAAATAAATTAATTAATGATGTGTGGCCACCTTTGGTCAGAACCGGAAGAAATAAATTCACTTTAGATTTTATACTTACCTAGGGAGAGGGAAGGCTCTGGACAGTATAGGGTCTTCCACTTCCTCCATGCGGCCCACAGATCCTCCGCTATCAGCTGATAAGGCTGTTTGCCCGAACACCTCTCTGGACCGTTGCATTGGGCAGCACGGTGGCACTCTCGCCTTGCAGAACTGGGTTTGAATGTCTTTCTGCATTGAGTTTGTATGTTCTACCTGTGTCTGTGTGGGTTTCCTCCGAGCACTATGGTTTCCTCCCACATCTCGCAAACATACACTTAAGTTAATAGGCTTCCCCCTAAATTGTCTCTAGACTATGATACATACACTACACGATATAGACATATGACTATTGTATAGATTAGATTGTGAGCCCCTCTCAGGGACAGTTATAAAAATATATACTCTATAAAGTTCTGCGGAAGATGTCAGCGCTATAGTAATACTAAATAATAATAATAATACATTGCTAAAGCGCATGTGCAGTTGTGATGCACTAAGCTTTCCTCTTAGGTGAGTATAGCAAAACCCCTTTATAGTAACGTCAAAGGACCTGGCCGAGTACTTTACTATAGCAGATGTTTAGAATTTGTCATACATTGTATAGTCATACAGGCACATGATAGAGACCAGGGGACGGAGCTTACTATAGCCAGAGGTTTACTGTAATGAGAGTCTACTGTATCTAATCTAACCTGATTTTCCTCAATTCAGTGTCCCTTAAAGCGGACCTGAACTCAGAACTGCCTCTCAGCATAATAACCTTTATAGAAAAACATTTCTTTGTTACAGCTGGTACAAATCCTGCAATATATCTGCAGTGTGTATACTTCCTGCTTTCATGGAAGCAGACCTGTTAAAATCCTTTACAACAGTCCTTTAGGGCTCTTTCACATTAGGGCAGATTTTCTGCGTTTCAACGCAACGGGTAAAGTTTGCGTTACCCAAGGTGAAATGAAAGTCCATAGACTTTCATTTTAGCTTTCACATATAACGCAGCCTTTTTGTGCGTTGCATTACACTGCACCCAGGCGCAGTTTTTCAGCCGACGCTAGCTTTATGCGCAGTGTTCTCCCCAGGGTCTTTTAGCCGGGTGCTCCACCCGGCTAGTTTTGATGAGCACCCGGCTGTCATCGGCTCACCTCCCATTCTGTAAGCAGAGTTGAACACAGAAGCACCGGCCTGCATGCTCTCAACTCGCCCCACCCGGCTATTTTTTCATGCCACCCGGTTACTATTTCATGCCACCCGGCTGGAAAAAAATTCTGGGGAGAACGCTGATGCGTTACAATGTTAGTCAATGTAAAACGCACACTATGCGCGTTTTTAATCCGTTAACGCAGGCAATCAGTCCCAGAATGCAACAGAGGAACAATGTAGAAAGTTGAGAACTAAAAGAAAAAAAAATTACCTGCGTTTTCCTATGTGCTGTAACGCATTGAAAACGGATTAAAACGCACACTCACTGCAGTGCAACGCATATCAAAACGCATTAAAACGCATACAGCAAAACGTATGCTTTGAGCGTTCTCCAACGCAAGCTCTGGTGTGAAAGAGCCCTTACAAAGCCTTTACGACTACGTCAATTGGCGTGAACGCAGCGGCTTTCCCAGGACCGTGTAAGGGCCCTTTTCCACTAGCAATCGCACTAAACACTAGCGATTGCGATTCAGCAAAAGTCCAAATTTCCCAGCAATTTCCCGACGTTTGCGATCCCGATTTTGCTAGGCTATGCACTGCATAGCCAAATCGCGGCAAAAATAATTCAGCGGCGCGATCGCGATTTAGTAAAAAACGAATCACGGTAGTGGAAATTACCTACCGCGATTCCTATGTTAAAAAGCAAACTGTAGCGATTTTAAAATCACTAGCGGTTTGATTTTTTGCGATTAAGCATCGCAATCGCCGCTAGTGGAAAAGGGCCCCAAGTCCTGGGGGCAGAGATTGCAGGTGATCGCGCAGCAATGCGTGCGCATCCCTGCTTCAATGACAGAGCTGCGCACTGTCATCAATCTCCCAGAGGCGATCGCCGATAGGAGACTGTTAAAGAGACACTGAAGCGAGACTAAATCTCGCTTCAGCTCTCATATATAGCAGGGGCATGTGTGCCCCTGCTAAAACGCCACTATCCCGCGGCTGAGCGAGGGTCCCTGATCCCCCAACCCACCCCCCGCAAACCTTGGTCGCAAGTTGGTCGTAGAATATTCTCTTCCTGGAGGCAGGGCTAACAGCTGCAGCCCTGCCTCCCAGCGCGTCTATCAGACGCGCATCGCCGCCTCTCCCCCGCCCCTCTCAGTGAAGGAAGACTGAGAGGGGCGTGGGAGAGGCGGAGGTACGCGTCTGACAGACGCGCGTGGGGCAGGGCTGCGGCGGTTAGCCCTGCCCCAATGCGGAAGCGCTCCCCCGCATTACGGAGGGGATTTGGGGGGACAGGGACCCCCGTTAAGCCGCGGGATAGCGGCGTTTTAGCAGGGGCACACGTGCCCCTGCTATATATGAGGTCTGAAGCGAGATCTATTCTCGCTTCAGACTCTCTTTAAGGCCCATACACACGTCGGATTTTTGCGAACGACGGGTCGTTTGAACGTCCCGTCGTTCAGCTGTCCGCTTGCTAAATCGGGCGTGTGTACAGACTGTCGTTCGGGTGATAAGACAGTTCTTGAGTGACCGGCGGATCGCTCAAGACCAGTCTTATCACCCGAACGACAGTCTGTACACACGCCCGATTTGGCGTGCGGACGACGGGACGTTCAAACGACCCGTCGTTCACAAAAATACGACATGTGTATGGGCTTTTAGACAGTGAAACCACCATCTATTTACATTGTACAGCGCTGCGATCTACGGCAGCATTGTACTAGGGACAGCCGTGCCACTCAGCTGTTCCCTGGGGAGGCACAAGAGCGATCAGCTATCATAGGCAGGCAGAGGGAGGGAGTCTGGGGAAAAAAAAGTGAAATTTAATAAAAAAATAAATAAACAAACAAACATGTCAGAAGGGATCAGAGCCCACCAACAGACCGCTTTGTTATACACAAGGTGTGTATGAGATCTGCAGATCTCATAGACTATGAATGCATTTTGCAGGAACGTTTCTTTTGCAGGAAGAGATCTTTTGCAGATGATCTGATCTTTTGCATGTGTACAGCATCTGTGTGTGCAGCATCTTGCAAAGATTTCTGTCTGATGGGGAGTTCAGCTCCATAGAATAGACTGTGTAGGTATGGCTCTCATACTACATGAAGGGTGGTAAGATTGGTCTGTGATCTTTCATTTTCCAAAGACTATGGTCTGATGTGTGCACCTTAAGACCCCGGCTTTTACCTTAGCTGTAGGGATAACAATGGTGCCTGGATGAGTGAATGTGTGAATGCATTTGTTTGAACATTTGCATGCGAGTGTGCGAAGGGTTAATTGTTTTTTTTTTTTTTTTTTTTCTGCTAAGGCAGCCAGCTGATGCAGCTGAGGGATCAAATTACACGTATGTTTAGTCACAGATGAGGGGAATTAGACAGGCTAAATTCTCTAAATACATAAAGGGTGCATTTTTCTTTGTTTTCGTTCTGTCCTGTACCAGAGTTCAGGTCCACTTTAACCACTTGAGGACCACAGTCTTTTCGCCCCTTAAAGAGACTCTGAAGCGAGAATAAATCTCGCTTCAGAGCTCATAGTTAGCAGGGGCACGTGTGTCCCTGCTAAACCGCCGCTATCGTGCCTCTAAACAGGGGTCCCTTCACCCCCAAATCCCCCCCCGCCCGCATGACGTAGAGTTGGTCGCTCCTGGAGGCAGGGCTAACAGCTGCAGCCCTGCCTCCAGTCGCGTCTATCAGACGCGCATCGCCGCCTCTCCCCCGCCCATCTCAGTGAAGGAAGACTGAGAGGGGCGGGGGAGAGGCAGAGATACGCGCTGACAGACACGCGTGGGGCAGGGCTGCGGCGGTTAGCCCTGCCCCAATGCGGAAGCGCTCCCCGGCTGTACGGAGGGGGATTTGGGGGATCAGGGACCCCCGTTAAGCCGCGGGATAGCGGCGGTTTAGCAGGGGCACACATGCCCCTGCTATATATGAGGTCTGAAGCGAGATTTATTCTCGCTTCAGACTCTCTTTAAAGAGACACTGAAGCGAAAAAAAAATGATGCTATTATGATTTGTATGTGTAGTACAGCTAAGAAAAAAAACATTAGGAGCAGAGACATGAGTCTAATTGTTTCCAGTACAAGAAGAGTTAAGAAACTCCATTAATCTCTACGACTTTTAAAGTGGAGAGGGCTGTTTTCTGACTTTTATTATCTCAACTGTTCCTTAACTATTTACTT
Organism: Hyperolius riggenbachi; assembly: GCF_040937935.1. Classification (NCBI taxonomy): domain Eukaryota; kingdom Metazoa; phylum Chordata; class Amphibia; order Anura; family Hyperoliidae; genus Hyperolius; species Hyperolius riggenbachi. Next base: position 29,911,271 of record NC_090648.1, read on the forward strand.
TTCCTCTGCCAGAGGAGAGGTCATTAGTTCACAGACTGCTCTGAAAGAATCATTTTGAATGCTGAGTGTTGTGTAATCTGCACATATTAGAGAATGATGCAGTGTTAGAAAAAACACTATATACCTGAAAATAAAAATAGGAGAATATTTTCTTTGCTGCTAATCTTCTAGTAATTATTCATAGTACACAACCAATTCACTATATCATATATTTTTTTTCGCTTCAGTGTCTCTTTAAAGGTACAGGCACGTTTTTTTCCATTCAGACCACTGCAGCTTTCACGGTTTATTGCTCGGTCATACAACCTACCACCTAAATTAATTTTGCCTCCTTTTCTTGTCACTAATACAGCTTTCTTTTGGTGCTATTTGATTGCTGCTGCGAGTTTTACTTTTTATTATATTCATCAAAAAAGACATGAATTTTGTCAAAAAAATTACTTTTTTAACTTTCTGTGCTGACATTTTTCAAATAAAGTAAAATTTCCTAGCGTTTACAAACTATGGTGCCAAAAGTGAATTTTCCCATTTTGAAGCATCTTTGCCTTTTCTAACTACCTGTCATGTTTCATGAGGTGCTAAAATCCCAGGATAGTATAAATACCCCCCAAATGACCCCGTTTTGGAAAGAAGACGTCCCAAAGTATTCACTGAGAAGCATAGTGAGTTCATAGAAGATTTTATTTTTTGTCACAAGTTAGCGGAAAATGACACTTTGCGACCAAAAAAAATGAAATCTACCACGGACTCACTATGCTCCTCTCTGAATAACTTGAAGTGTCTACTTTCCAAAATGGGGTCCTTTGTGGGGTGTGTTTACTGTCCTGGCATTTTGGGGGGTGCCTAATTGTAAGCACCCCTGTAAAGCCTAAAGATGGTCATTGGACTTTGGGCCCCTTAGCGCAGTTAGGCTGCAAAAAAGTGCCACACATGTGGTATTGCCGTACTCAGGAGAAGTAGTATAATGTGTTTTGGGGTGTATTTTTACACATACCCATGCTGGGTGGGAGAAATATCCCCGTAAATGACAATTTTTTTATTTTTTTTTTATTTTATTTTTTTACACACAATTGTCCATTTACAGAGATATTTCTCCCACTCAGCATGGGTACGTGTAAAAATACACCCCAAAACACATTTTACTACTTCTCCCGAGTACGGCGATACCATGATGTGTGGCACTTTTTTGCACCCTAACTGGGCTAAGGGGCCCAAAGTCCAATGAGTACCTTTAGGATTTCACAGGTCATTTTGAGACATTTGGTTTCAAGACTACTCCTCACGGTTTAGGGCCCCTAAAATGCCAGGGCAGTATAGGAACCCCACACCCCAAGGTATTCCGTTAGGAGTATGGTGAGTTCATAGAAGATTTTTTTTTTTTTTTGTCACAAGTTAGCGGAAATTGATTTTAATTGTGTTTTTTCACAAAGTGTCATTTTCCGCTAACTTGTGACAAAAAATAAAATCTTCTATGAACTCACCATACTCCTAACGGAATACCTTTGGGTGTCTTCTTTCTAAAATGGGGTCACTTGTGGGGTTCCTATACTGCCCTGGCATTTTAGGGGCCCTAAACCGTGAGGAGTAGTCTTGAAACCAAATGTCGCAAAATGACCTGTGAAATCCTAAAGGTACTCATTGGACTTTGGGCCCCTTAGCGCACTTAGGGTGCAAAAAAGTGCCACACATGTGGTACCGCCGTACTCAGGAGAAGTAGTATAATGTGTTTTGTGGTGTATTTTTACACATACAGATGCTGGGTGGGAGAAATATCTCTGTAAATGACAATTGTTTGATTTTTTTTTTTTACACACAATTGTCCATTTACAGAGAGATTTCTCCCACCCAGCATAGGTATGTATAAAAATACACCCCAAAACACATTATACTACTTCTCCTGAGTACGGCGATACCACATGTGTGACACTTTTTTGCAGCCTAGGTGCGCTAAGGGGTCCAACGTCCTATTCACAGGTCATTTTGAGGCATTTGTTTTCTAGACTACTCCTCACGGTTTAGGGCCCCTAAAATGCCAGGGCAGTATAGGAACCCCTCAAGTGACACCAGAAGACACCCCAAGGTATTCTGTTAGGTGTATGGTGAGTTCATAGAAGATTTTATTTTTTGTCACAAGTTAGTGAAAAATGACACTTTGTGAGAAAAAACAATAAAAATCAATTTCCGCTAACTGTTGACAAAAAATAAAATTTTCTATGAACTCGTCATACACCTAACAGAATACCTTGGGGTGTCTTTTTTCTAAAATGGGGTCACTTGTGGGGTTCCTATACTGCCCTGGCATTTGAGGTGGTCTATGAGGGGGCAAATTTTGTGGAACCGGTCATAAGCAGGGTGGCCTCTTAGATGACAGGTTGTATTGGGCCTGATCTGATGGATAGGAGTGCTAGGGGGGGGTGACAGGAGGTGATTGATGGGTGTCTCAGGGGGTGGTTAGAGGGGAAAATAGATGCAATCAATGCACTGGGGAGGTGATCGGAAGGGGGTCTGAGGGTTTGGCCGAGTGATAAGGAGCCCACACGGGGCAAATTAGGGCCTGATCTGATGGGTAGGTGTGCTAGGGGGTGACAGGTGGTGGCAGGAGGTGATTGATGGGTGTCTCAAGGTGTGATTAGAGGGGGGGGAAATAGATGCAAGCAATGCACTGGCGAGGTGATCAGGGCTGGGGTCTGAGGGCGTTCTGAGAGTGTGGGTGGGTGATTGGGTGCCCTAGGGGCAGATAGGGATCTAATAGGAAGCAGTGACAGGGGCTGATTGATGGGTGATCAGTGGGTGATTAGATGGCAGAACAGATGTAAACAATGCACTTTGGAGGTGATCTGAGGGTAGGTCTGGGGCAATCTGATGGTGTGGGTGGGTGATCAGATTGCCCGCAAGGGGCAGGTTAGGGGCTGATTGATGGGTGGCAGTGACAGGGGGTGATTGATGGGTGGCAGTGACAGGAGGTGATTGATGGGTGATTGACGGGTGATTGACAGGTGATCAGTTGGTTATTACAGGGAAGAACAGATGTAAATATTGCACTGGCGAATTGATAAGGGGGGGTCTGAGGGCAATCTGAGCTCGTGGGGCGGGTGATTGGGTGCCCGCAAGGGGCAGATTAGGGTCTATTCTGTTGGGTAACAGTGACAGGTGGTGATAGGGGGTGATTGATGGGTAATTGGTGGGTGTTTAGAGGAGAGAACAGATGTAAACACTGCACTTGGGGGTGATCTGATGTTGGATCTGCGGGCGATCTATTGGTGTGGGTGGGTGATCAGATTGCCCGCAAGGGGCAGTTTAGGGGCTGATTGATGGGTGGCAGTGACAGGGGGTGATTGATGGGTGGCAGTGACAGGGGGTGATTGATGGGTGATTGACAGGTGATCAGTGGGTTATTACAGGGAAGAACAGATGTAAATATTGCACTGGCGAATTGATAAGGGGGGGGGTCTAAGGGCAATCTGAGCGTGTGGGTGGGTGATTGGGTGACCGCAAGGGGCAGATTAGGGTCTGATCTGATGGGTAACAGTAAAAGGTGGGGATAGGGGGTGATTGATGGGTAATTAGTGGGTGTTTAGGGTAGAGAACAGATGTAAACACTGCACTTGGGAGGCGATCTGATGTCGGATCTGCGGGCGATCTATTGGTGTAGGTGGGTGATCAGATTGCCCGCAAGGGGCAGGTTAGGGGCTGATTGATCGGTGGCAGTGACAGGGGGTGATTGACAGGTGTTTTGCAGGTGATCAGGGGGGATAGATGCATACAGTACACAGGGGGGGGGGGGGGGTCTGGGGAGAATCTGATGGGTGGGGGGGTAATCAGGAGGGAGCAGGGGGCAGTTTAGGGTTAAAAAAAATAGTGTTGACAGATAGTGACAGGGAGTGATTGATGGGTGATTAGGGGGGTGATTGGGTGCTAACAGCGGTCTGGGGGGTCTGAGGGGTGCTGTGGGCGATCAGGGGGCGGGGGGGAATCAGTGTGCTTGGGTGCAGACTAGGGTGGCTGCAGCCTGCCCTGGTGGTCCCTCGGACACTGGGACCACCAGGGCAGGAGGCAGCCAGTATAATAGGCTTTGTATACATTACAAAGTGTATTATACACTGTACGTGCGGCGATCCGGGTGCTAGTAACCCGCCGGCGCTTCCGAACGGCCGGCGGGTTACAACGCGAGGGGGGCGGAGCCAGTCGCCGGCGGCTGATTGCGTCACGAATGACGCGATCGTCGCATAACCATGCCTGCCGCCGCCTCCGCCGATGGGCGTATTGCGGTCGTTTAGGCCCAGTCTTTGCCGCAGCCCATCGGCTGGGGGCGGTCGGCAAGTGGTTAAAAAGAAAAAAAATATATAAATAAACTTTACTCGGAGTTCTACTTTAAAGAGACTCTGAAGCGAGTTAACTCGCTTTTTAGCGTAAAATCAACATTGGCATGTTTGCCCCTGCTAAAACTCCGCTATCCCGCGGCTGAACCCCCCAAATCCCCTCTGTTGTTCCCAGGCAGAGCTTCCTGTTGAGGCAGGGCTAATGGCCGCAGCTCTGCCTCTCAGCGCGTCTATCAGCGCGTATCTCCGCCTCTCCCCGCCCCTCTGTCTTCCTTCGCTGAGAGGGGCGGGGGAGAGGCGGCGATGCGCCGCTGATAGATGCGCTGAGAGGCAGGGCTGCGGCCATTAGCCCTGCCTCCAGCAGCAGCAAAATCTACGATCAAGTTGGTCATGGATTTTGCAGGGGGGGATTTGGGGGGTAAAGACCCCTCGTTCAGCCGCGGGATAGCGGCGTTTTAGCAGGGGCAAACATGCCCATGTTGATTATAAGCTAAAAAGCGAGTTAACTCGCTTCAGAGTCTCTTTAAAGGACTTACGAGGCCAAATGCGTTAAATAAGTGAAGTACCTGCAAGATGTCTAAATGCACGGAGGACGCCGTCCGCGCCCTCCGTGCACTTCCGCCGGGTCCCCCTCCTGAAAGCGCCCCCCGTGCCGCTGGCGACCCCACGGGCCGGGTCGGGCTCTCCTGCCGCTCCCAAGATGGCCGCCGGAGCTGGCCGCGGCTGCGCAGTCCGCATTGCCGCGAGTGCGGCCGCGCAGCTCTAGGGCCAACCCCTCCGTACCACGCACTGTAGCGTGGATCGGAGGGGTTGGCCCTAGAGCTGCGCAGCCGCACTCGCGGCAATGCGGACTGCGCAGCCGCGGCCAGCTCCGGCGGCCATCTTGGGAGCGGCAGGAGATTCCGACCCGGCCCGTGGGGTCGCCAGCGGCACGGGGGGCGCTTTCAGGAGGGGGACCCGGCAGAAGTGCACGGAGGGCGCGGACGGCGTCCTCCGTGCATTTAGACATCTTGCAGGTACTTCACTTATTTAACGCATTTGGCCTCGTAAGTCCTTTAAGTATGTTACAGTACAGGGTAAGAGACCACTGTAGGCAACGAGAGCTGGAGCTACATACCTGTATGACGTGGCAACAAGTAGAGTGTCAGCTCTTGGGTCTCAGCTGTCAGTCTCCACACACACTCAGGAGGAGAGATGGAATGACTGAGATCTCCTCTCCTCTGTGTCTTCTCTCTTCTCCTCTGACCACTCCCCCTATCAGTAACCCTTTCATCTCCTCCCCTCCTCTGCAGCTAGATTTGACGTCATCTTGACAAGAGGACCTGTATGATGCCAGCATCAGGTATGGGTGACAATCCAGAACAAAATGACAGGCGTGGCCAGTGAGCACAATTCTGGGAAAACCTCAATTAGAGGAAGTATGACTCAAACAGACACACCTGTTTCCCCGACAGCTATAAGGCTAATAGAGACCATGTACACACCAAGTGGCCAAAAACTAGAGACACCCTCTAATAACAAGTTGGTCCACCTTAAAGGGGAACTGTAGTGAAAATAACGAGTAAAATTGCTTATTTTTTACAATATTGATTTAGTCAGGATTTTCCCATTGTAAAATCTTTCCTCTTCCTGATTTACATTCTGATATTTTTCACTGATGGTTTAGATCTGTCAGGTGATCTGTACAGAATGTTTGTTACTGAGAGTTCTATGCATAGAGGGAGATACTGCTTACTTGGCACTGTGATTATCAGGGTAAGGCCTGGAACCCCACTACAGATACAAACTCACTATGTGTGTTGTGGCAGCGTTTCCATAGTAACGTGCAGATGGTGGACATAAAGGAGGCTTCCACCGGTGCTCCAACAATTCTGCATAACAATCAAAATAGCATACCATTTCTACTGAGCATGTGCAAACTCATGCGGTCCATAAATTAAAGGGGCACTATGGCGAAAAAATGTAAAATATATGCAAACAGACAAATAAGAAGTATGTTTTTTCCAGAGTAAAAGGAGGCGTAAATTACTTTTCTCCTATGTTGCTGTCACTTACAGTAGGTAATAGAAATCTGACAGAAGCGAGGTTTTGGACTAGTCCATCTTTTCATAGGGGATTCTCAGCAAGGCTTTTATTCTCTATATAGATATTCACTAAAAAGGATTTAAACAATGATGCTGGCCAGCTTCCCTGCTCACTACACAGTTTTTTGGTAGTTGAACAGAGCAACTGCCATTCATTAAGTGCTTTTGGAAATAAATATATCCCTGAGAATCCCCCTATGAAGAGATGGACTAGTCCAAAACCTGTCGCTTCTGTCAGATTTCTACTACCTACTGTAAGTGACAGCAACATAGGAGAAAAGTAATTTATGGCTCATTTTACTCTGGGAAAAATGTACTTCTTATTTGTCTACGTTTGCGCACATTTTACAATTTTTCGCCATAGTGCACCTTTCACCCTACATAGCTCCCAACTGTCCCTCTTTGGGAACACAGTTGCTCTGTCCAGCCTTCTTAGTCATTTGTCCATGTACAATTATTTCCATACATGTATTTTCAAATGTGAATATGAAGAAAGACACACCAGGATAGAAAGGACCAGTGTCGCTTGAATTACAAAACAATATTTTTCTTTTGAAATCTTTATGGTCTGTGTGGTACAGACTAACCAGCAAGCTCATGGTGACCCAGAACTTATTGGAGTGTGTGAGGGGCTACAATGGTCCTAAAAGCCCCCTTACTAAGATGCTAAGTTTGCAAACTTTTGTTTTTCTATAAACTTTTGTTTTTCTATGGTCTGTGTGATCAGGGTGTGTACAGGGGCGTGGCTTAGGGTGTGTACATGGGCGTGGCTTAAGTGTCCCTCTTTCTTATGAAGTTAATAATAGTAATACAATAACATTAGTAAAGCACTCAGGGTATGACCCTATAATACCCACCAACAGTACCCGCGTTCCCGCTCATTGCTGGAGCCGCAGCTCAGCTCTCCGCTCAGCCACTCCTCATCTAGCTGGGAAAACTTCCATCCCGCCCCTGATGCTGAGCTGCTGACAGTATGACCAGCGTCACGTGACCGCAGCGGGTGACGTCACGGCGCACAGGCGCCTCCAGCAAGCAACATGGCGGCGCGTGACGCTGCGGCAACCCGCGTGCCCGCAGTAATGATGGCGCCGCCCGCTCTCGGCTCTGCGGTCATGCCCTCACCTAAAATGGCCGCGGCCGGGGCAGGGAGGCGGTGACGTCACGCAGGCGGCAGGACGGCAGGTGATCAGGCCCGGAGGGTGTGACTGCTTCTCCGCTCGCTGTCGGGATGGAGGCCGTGCTCAGCGAAACGGTCGCCGTGGAGGACCTCATGGTGAGGAACGTGACGTCACCAGGCAGGCTCATGTGTGTGGTGACGTCATTTCTGTTGAGTCTCTGCTGGAGACAGTAGGAGGGAGTATCACTGGCTGGTTTTATATAATGTAGATCTGCTTCACATATGTATATGATAATATTACTAAACTATAGCTTGTCCCCTACCCTGATTTATGGAAGCTGGAATTACAGAAGCTGAAGCAGACCTTTACATGGAGCTGATCAACAACAACAACACAACATTTGTAAAGTGCTTTTCTCCTTGAGGACCCAAAGCACATAATCCTGTCTCAGATCAGTACATAATGGCCTCAATTCACTAACATCAAGCTAGAGATAATAAGGCAAGAGAAAACTTGCCACCACACAGTGAGAGAGTTATCTTATCTCTCCATTCCTGAAGTTACCTCTTCTGTAGATAAGTTGCCTCCTCCTGTAGATAAGTTGCCTCCTCTGTAGTCTGTAGATAAGTTGCCTCCTCTGTAGATAAGTTGCCTCCTCTGTAGTTAAGTTGCCTCCTCTGTAGTTAAAGGGAACCTTAACTGGCGAGGAAAAATAAATTCACTTACCTGGGGGCTTTCCCAAGCCTCCTGCAGCCGTCCGGTGCCCGCGCCGGTGCTTCGGTGCCCTCCGGTCTCCCTCCGCCGCTAAGTTTCGTTTTCAGACGACTGCCAGTCGTCCTCGGGCCACTTCCGCATTCCTCGTCGTAAACAGCCGTAAAGCGCGTCCGCATGACGCCAAACGCGTCATGTGCATGACGCCAAATGCGTCATGCGGCGCGCTTTACGGCTGTTTACGACGAGGAATGCGGAAGAGGCCCGAGGACGACTGGCAGTCATCCGAAAACGAAACTTAGCGGCGGAGGGAGACCGGAGGGCACCGAAGCACCGGCGCGGGCACCGGACGGCTGCAGGAGGCTTGGGAAAGCCCCCAGGTAAGTGAATTTATTTTTCCTCGCCAGTTAAGGTTCCCTTTAAGTTGCCTCCTCTGTAGTTAAAGGGGCACTACAGCGAAAAACTGTAAAATTTTAAATATGTGCAAACATATCCAAATAAGAAGTACATTTTTTCCAGAGTAAAATGAGCCATAAATTACTTTTCTCTTATGTTGCTGTCACTTACAGTAGGTAGTAGAAATCTGATAGAAGTGACAGGTTTTGGACTAGTCCATCTCTTTATAGGGGATTCTCCAGGATATATATATATTTTCAAAAGCACTTAGTGAATGGCAGTTGCTCTGTCCAACTGCCAAAAAACTGTGTAGTGAGCAGGGAAGCCGGCCAGCATCATTGTTTAAATCCTTTCTCGGGAATATCTTTATAAAGAATACAAGCCTTGCTGAGAACTTCCTATGAAGAGATGGGCTGGTCCTAAACCTGTCACTTCTGGCAGATTTCTACTACCTACTGTAAGTGATAGCATTATAGGAGAAAAGTGATTTATGGCTCATTTTACTCTGGAAAAAATGTACTTCTTATTTGTATATGTTTGCACATATTTTAAATTTTACAGTTTTTTGCTGTAGTGCCCCTTTAAGTTGCCTCCTCTGTAGCTAAGTTGCCTCCTCTGTAGCTAAGTTGCCTCCTCTGTAGCTAAGTTGCCTCCTCTGTAGCTAAGTTGCCTCCTCTGTAGCTAAGTTGCCTCCTCTGTAGCTAAGTTGCCTCCTCTGTAGCTAAGTTGCCTCCTCTGTATTGCCTCCCCTGTAGTTAAGCTACCTCCTCTGTAGTGACGTTACCTCCTCTGTACCATAGCATCAAAAAACAGAGCAATCCAAACATATCCATATCCATGGACAATAAATGACACAACTAAACAAAAAAAGCATCCATGGTTTATAAACCAAAATGACCACAACTGTATATAGCCAAAATATACATTTATTTAAGGACGTGTCCCAGATAAAAACAAACACAAAACAAATCAACAGCGTTACTGGAGGGGGGAATATCAAATATAATGTCAATGAATTAATAACTCTTCATACAGTGCCAATGAGGGTGAATATAAATATCAGAACAAGTCATGTGCAGATGAAATGAAGCTAACCACCGACAGCATAAACTCCTAAATAACTATCATATTACAAATAAATAATACAGTTGTCAGAAGTAGAATGAAATAAAACCCTCACCGTTCCAAAGCACTTCCCCTCTCAGCATCCGCCGGCGCATTAGACCTCACATGTATTGCAACTTCTACGGTGCTTCTTCGGAGATTTCAGTGCTTTGGAACGGTGAGGGTTTTATTTGCTGTCCGTGGTTAGCTTCATTTCATCTGCACATGACTTGTTCTGATATTTATATTCACCCTCATTGGCACTGTATGAAGAGTTATTTATTCATTGACATTATATTTGATATTCCCCCCTCCAGTAACGCTGGTGATTTGTTTGTTTTTATCTGGGACACGTCCTTAAATTTATATTTTGGCTATATACAGTTGTGGTCATTTGGTTTATAAACCATGGATGCTTTTTTTGTTTAGTTACCTCCTCTGTAGTGACGTTGCCTCCTCTGTAGTGACGTTGCCTCCTCTGTAGTGACGTTGCCTCCTCTGTAGTGACGTTGCCTCCTCTGTAGTGACGTTGCCTCCTCTGTAGTGACGTTGCCTCCTCTGTAGTGACGTTGCCTCCTCTGTAGTGACGTTGCCTCCTCTGTAGTGACGTTGCCTCCTCTGTAGTGACGTTGCCTCCTCTGTAGTTATTTTCACACGCAGTTAATTAACAGCCTGTCTCTAATTCTGGAGTTATTTTAAGGATTGAAGAGTTAACTTAAAGACAGAAGAGTTAACCTTAGTTTTACCTGAGGTAAAATGTTTCCTGAATAGTACATGCCTCATCACCATGGTGATAACTCTAGAAACGTTACTAAAGACAGGAGATAACCTTAGTGAATTGAGGCCAGTGATATGCACAGGGGGAGAGTTATGGGACCATAAATGCCAGGTTAAACAGGTGGCTTTTGCAGTTTTGATTTAAAGAGAACCAGAGGTGGTATATAGTAATCCTAATAGGACCCAGAGGCATGACGTGTGCACAATGACATGCCTCTGGGTCACTGTATTGATGCTGCCAGCCCAGCCCCCCCCCCCCCCCGGTGCCGCGCTGCACCCCCTTAAAAGATCGCCAGGTTAGCGACAATCTGCTTATTGCTAGCCTACTTTATGTGAGGCTGTCAATGCAGCATCGCCCCTTTGATAACGAGCTCCCCCCACCCCTCTCCACCTCGTTTAGCTTATTCCAATAGGAAGCCAAGCCGCAGTACTGGTCGCAGCTTGGCTTCCTGTTGGAAGAGGCTAACGGTGGGGGGGGGGGGATGTCATGGAGGCGGCGGTGGTGAGGAGGAGGCTGGTTGACAGCCTCACATAAATAAAGCAGGCTAGCAACAATCTGGCGATCTTTTAAGGTGTGCAGCGTGGCGCAGGAGGGTCTGGCAGCGGTGATGCAATGACAGAGGCATATCATTGTGCGCACGGCATGCCTCTGGGTCCTATTAAAATTACTATATGCCACCTCGGGTTCTCTTTAACTACTTTAAGACCGCCTCACGCCAACGGGCGTGACCGCGGCGGCAGCCCCAGGATCACATGCGCAATTGTTCCCTCCCACTTCACGGAACGCCGATCGCGGCTAGCAGGCTGCTTGTAAACGTAAGTTGAAAGAAATCCCCTTTGTTTACATGCGTATAGCACTGCCGGGGGCCACAGCGCTGTATGAGATCGGCGATCTCCGGCCTCTGATTGGCCGGGGATCGCCGTCCTCTCATAGGCTGATGCCTATGAGAGGCGGAGAGCAGGACGGATCGCCGTCCTGCTCAATTGTACAGGAAGAGGGGAGGAGGGAAGGAGAGGGAGGAGGACAGCGGCCATGATAGCCTCCATGAGGCTGAAGACAAAAAAAAACAGTGACAGCGGCGATCGGACCCCTCCGGCAGCATTTCCCCTTAGGGACAAAAATAGGAGGTGAGTCCGATCGCCATATTCCTTAGCTGGGCTGTGCAGGAGGCTGAAAAGCCTGCCCAGCCCAACGTGCCTGGTCTTTAGGGGGGTTTAACACTGCGGTCATCAAGTGGTTAAAGGATTCATCAAGCATTTTATCCTACCCCCTGATCTACTTATCTGGGGCTTCCTCCAACCCCTTGCAGCTGATATGTCCCATGCCGCAGCTCTGCTCTCAGCTGCCAGCCCGTGGGCCCCGCACAGTGTCTCGCCAGGCCGTCCTCTACTGCGCCTGCACGAGCGCCAATGTCAATCAAGTCCATGTTTGGACTGGACTGTACTGCACTGGCGCAGTAGTTCTGCACCTGCACAGTACAGTCCGGACAACGTGGACTTGATTGACAGTGGCGCTTGTGCAAGCGCAGTAGAGGACGAGGTCGGCTTCTGCATCGGCGGGGACCCCGGGCTGGTGGCTGAGGTTGGAGCTGCGGCGTGGGACATATCAGCCGCAAGGGGCTGGAGGAAGCCCCAGGTAAATAGTTCAGGGGGTAGGATAAAATGCTCTATGATTCCTTTAAACATGACCGGGGGTTGAAGCTGTCTTGATTGGGTGTGTCAAGGCATTCCGTGGGGTAGGGGCAGCATGACAGAAAGCTCTGTTTCCAAAGGTTTTTAGTTGAACTCAGGGGGTGGTCAAGTTATTGGATCCTTTTGATCTGAGGTTGTGGGGGGTGTGACACAGCTGCAGCAAATCCTAAGGGATCCAGGGCCTAGGTCATGTAGGGATTTGAATGTTAGTATGCCAATTTTGAAAAGGAGTCTCCATTTTATGGGTAGCCAGTGCAGTGAGGAAAAGTTTGGTGTTATGTGGCAATGGCAGGATTGGCTTGTTAAGTCGTGGTGGATCATGCTGTACTAGCTACAGGCGGTGTAGGTCTTTACTTGGAAGGCCTGCATGGAGGGCATTGCAGTAGTCCAAATGTGATGAAGGCGTGAACTAGGGTGGGAAGATCCTCCGAAGGAATGAGGTGCTTCATTCTTTGCAATATTGTTCAGGTGAATTCAGAAGCGGGTTATTAGTAGGGCTGCTCAAATCCGGATCCAGGAGATACCCGGATAGTTGCTATCTGGATATCTCCCAGTAAACCTGGGCAGGGGGGTCAACCTTACCTGTCTGACGTCTTCTTCGTCCGGGGCTAACTGCGATTGCGCGGCCAGGTCAGGTGCGCGCTCCCGCTGCGTTCACATCGCCTGGATCATTCTTTGCCTGTACAGTGCTACTGTGCAGGCGCAGAACGTTCCTGGCAACTCAAGCGAGACAGAGAATCACACCTGGCCAGACTGCTCCTGTGCCAACTGGCGGATTTTACTGGTCCAGTTGTGGGCAAATGGAGAGGGAGAAGAGGACGCTGTGGAAGCGATCAGGCCGAAGGGGGCTGGAGGAAGCCCCAGGAATGTATATTTTATGATCCCATCTCAGGTACACTTTAAAGGGGCACTATGGCGAAAAAATTGTAAAATTTAAAATATGCGCAAACATAGACATATAAGAAGTGTGTTTTTTCCAGAGTAAAATGAGCCATAAATTACTTTTCTCCCATGTCGCTTTCACTTACAGTAGGTAGTAGAAATCTCACAGAAGCGACAGGTTTTGGACTAATCCATCTCTTCATAGGGGATTCTCAGCAAGGCTTTTATTCTTTATAAAGATATTCCTTAAAAAGTATTTAAACAATGATGCTGGCCAGCCTCCCTGCTCGCTACACAGTTTTTTGGCAGTTGGACAGAGCAACTGCCATTCACTTAGTGCTTTTAAAAATAAATAAATCCCTGAGAATCTCCCATGAAGAGATGGACTAGTCCAAAACCTGTCGCTTCTGTCAGATTTCAACTACCTACTGTAAAAGACAGCAACATAGGAGAAAATTAATTTTTGGCTCATTTTACTCTGGAAAAAACATACGGTATATACTCGCATATAAGCCGACCCGCTTATAAGCCGAGGTACCCACTTTTCCCACAGAAACCAGGAAAAAGTGATTGACTCATGTATAAGCCCCCTTCCCAATGTAGCCCCCTCCACAGTAGCCTGATGTGCCCCCAGTGCAAGTCAACCCCCCTCCCCATAGCCAGATCTGCCCCAGGGTCATACAGCTGTGTCTCAAGATGCCACTAGATGGCATCATAGATATGAGGGACAGATTGCCACACAGGAAGACTCCCCGATCATTGCACTGCTGACACTTTGCTTGCACGCTCCGATTCACAAGCCAGGGGACACAGGTAGTCTTGAGCAGCGCACTTTGCACACCATGTTGCAGGGGATGCGGCACGGACACTACAGGGAGTCAGCTGGCAAGAGCAGGATCACTAGTGCAAGATCCTTACGCTCCTCGGCCAGTAACAAAACCTGCTCCTCCATCGTTCTGCTCCACTGACTCGCATATAAGCCGAGGGGGTAACTTTTCCGCACGTTTTTTTTGTGCTGAAAAATTAGGCTTATACACGAGTATATACAGTATTTCTTATTTGTATATATTTGCACATATTTTAAATTTTAGAATTTTCGCCATAGTGCCCCTTTAAGCCTGAAGTTGTATGTTCTTCTGTCAGTACTGTGAATAGATGCAATGGTATCAGATCACGTGACACAATCTCTCCTACAACATGGAGAACTTATAATTGAGCAGTGTGTAATCCATTCCTGTGATTCCCCTGGCTGGTCGCAGTCATGTGATGGTGTCACAAACCTTCCTAGGCAGGCAGATGGGGACCAGCCAGTCAGAGAGGTACAGATCAATAGTAAGGTTTTCATTTGTGCGTTTTGTGTCAGTTTTTCTGCTCAGAAAATTCGCATAGATTTTAAAACTAATGTTAGTCAATGCAGCCGTTTCCACCCTATGCGAATTTTCGTACGCGTGAAATACTTGCCCGAAAATTCGCATTAGATCCATGGTTACAGGAAGTTGTCAGAAATCATGACTAAGCTGTTACTAGGCAGATTATGCATATTTAATTGATGCAAATCTTCTCATACGAACATTTGCATAAAAACGCGTACAAATTTACATGCAAATTTTTAACCAATCAGAAAAATCTTATACGATTTTTTGCAGGCGAAAATGTAACGCTACAGTGGAAACTTAGTCTAACACAAATATAAGATATCCCCGGCTCACTCACGAGATATCCTACATAAACAGGGATTTGTCATCCACACACAACAATGATATGAGCCCCAGAGCCAACATTAACAGACACCTGAAGGGAGAGGGATATAGAGGCTCGGCAGTGAATCAGAATCCACTTTATTCGCCAAGTGGAACAGATGCCACACCCAGAATTATTTGTGCTACACATGGCAGCTAGCATAGTGCAAAAACAACAACATAACAATCTATTCCATCAAGTTTGCAAATGATATAGTGCAAAAGCTAAAAGCAAGCCTAGGACAAGCATACAGAGTAACGCTGAATACTCACCTCGTGATAGAAGGAAGATGGAGCCAGTGATGTCTCCCTGACGACAAGCGCTTCCCCGATCCGTCTTCAGCCGGCGGGTGTGCGCGACACACAACTTCAAGCGATCACGGTACTTTGTGGGGGGGCGTCAGGGATCTTAAAGATCTGATGACGATTGTTATCACTGCACGATGCTTAATGGTGTTTGCATGATCGTGCACATGTACCCATGTCGCAAGATCGTGGAAAAACTACTACTCGTTGCTCAAAGACACGGCTGAAAAGTTGCAAGCTGGGTACGGGCATTTAGACCAGGGCTGTGGAGTCGGTGCAAAAATCATCCGACTTTGACACCTCATTTTATGAAACCACGACTCCAGGTACCCAAAATTGCTCTGACTCCACAGTACTCTAGGCCTCCAGAGATGCTGGAGGGGGGAGTCTGTGAGGTTGCACTGGGGAGAGGGCTAGAGTTCAGGAGGAGGAGTACTTGGGGAAAGAAGATTTTTCTGTGCTTGGAGGGTTTGGTGGGGATGGTCTTGTGGTGGTGGACTGAGCGGAGGAGATTGAAGAAACGGCTGCTGGGGTGGGAGGGGTCATGTGTTATCCTGTTAGCCCTGGACCTAATTCTGGATGTGTGAAGGAGGTCCAGCCTCTCAGTTGCCTCAGAAAGAACAGCCTCTGCTGAGCCTTCTTTGGGATTATGGTGGTGCTCATGTCCCACTTCAAGTCATTGGTGTTGGTAGTGCCTAGGAACCGAACGCTGTGTACCCCGAAGACCTCAATGCCATTGATGGGGACTGGGTTGAGTGTGGACAAATCCTTTCTTAAAGGACAACTGTAGGGAGGCGGCCATGTTTTTTTTCCTTTTGTGCATTACCAGTTGCCTGGCTGTCATGCTGATCCTCTGTCTCTAATACTTTTAGCCATAGACCCTGAACAAGCATGCAGCAAATCAGGTGTTTCCGACATTAATGTCGGAACTGACAAGACTAGCTACATGCTTGTTTCTGGCGTTGTTCAGTCACTACTGCAGCCAAAGACATTAGCAGGGCTGCCAGGAAACTGGTATTAAGGAGGAATAAATATGGCAGCCTCCTTATACCTCTCCCTACAGTTGTCCTTTAAGTGCATGGTCAATTCACCAGTTTTTGCTGCATTTAGGATAATTTTGTTCTTGCATCATCTGCAGATCGGCTCAATCTTGCTGCGGTGTGCAAGCTCCTCGTTTTCGCCGATGAGGCCAAGAATGGTGGTATCATCTGCAAACTTGATGACCTTGACAGTCGGCAGATGTGGTACAGCTGTTTGTGTATAGGGAGAATAGGATCAGGGACAGTAAACACCCTTGTGGGACACCTGTGTTGGTGGTTATTATACTGGAGGAGGAGCAGCTGCAAAGTCTAAATAGCTGTGTCCTGTTGGTAAGGAAGTCCTTAATCCAAGAGCATAGGGCAAGGTCTACACTGAGTTGCAGGATGCTCGGCCAAATAGTGTTGAAAGCGAACTAAAGTCCAGGTAGATGATCCTGGCATAGGTCGGGATGTACTGTGTTGTGTGCCAGACTGAGATTAATGGCGTCTTCTATGGACCTGTTCGGCTTGCAAGCAAATTGGATAGGGTACAGAAGGTAGAGGTGTGACTCTTCAGCTGGATGAGAACCAGTCTTTTGAAGGTCTTCAAGATGGCTGGTGTTAAAGCAACAGGCTTGTAGTTATTTAGACCTGGCTTTCAGGGGATTGGAATGATGGTGGATTTTTTTAAAGGACAACTGAAGCAACAGGGATATGGAGACTGCCATATTTATTCCCTTTTTCGCAATACCAGTTATCTGGCTGTCCTGCTAATGCTCTGCCTCTAATACTTTGTCACAGACCCTTATTTATATAGCGCCAACATCTTTCGTAGCGCTGTACATAATACAAACAAATATACATAAGAAATACAAGACACTGTACAGTCATGACATTGAATAGAACAAATACAGATACATACATAGTTGATGTGTAGTTGGTACATGTGCATATGTTAAAATTACAGCGTTATGAGAAACTCTATGAGAAACCCTGCCCTTGTGAGCTTACAATCTAGAGGGTAGTGGGGAGGAAACAGGGAAGGAGACACGGGTTAGTGGGTGAGCCAGTGTGCCTTCAGTTGTGCCTATAGAAAATGATAGGCTTGTCTGAACAGGTGTGTTTTCAGAGTACGTTTAAAGGTTTCCAGACTCGTGGCATGACAAACGGGCTGAGGGAGAGAGTTCCAAAGGAAAGGGATAGCCCGTGAGAAGTCTTGGATGTGAGAGGAGGTGACTAGGCTGTAGGACAAAAGGGTCTCCTGTGAGGAACGGAGGGTCCGTGCGGAGAGGTATCTGGAGATTAAAGAGGAAATGTATAGAGGCGATAGCTTGTGTAGAGCTTTGTATGCAAGCGTGAGAAGTTTAAACTGGATCCTTTGGGCAACTGGTAACCAATGGAGGGATTGGCAGAGAGGGGCTGCCTCAGAGGATCTAGAAGAGAGGTGGATGAGACGGGCAGCAAAGTTTAGTAGGGATTGGAGAGGTGCCAGTCTGCTTTTTGGTAGACCACAGAGTAGGGTTTTACAGTAGTCAAGATGGGAGATGATTAGGGCATGCACAAGCATTTTAGTTGCTTCTTGTGAAAGGAGGGGACGGATTCTGGAAATGTTTTTGAGATGGAAGTAGCAGGAGGTAGTTAAAGTGTTTAATATGTGGTTTAAAGGAGAGCTCAGAGTCCAGAGTTACCCCTAGGCAACGAGCTTTGGGGGTTGATGCTATTGGGGTGTTATCTACATTGATTGTGACAATGGGAGGTGGAACAGAGAGCGAAGGTGGAAATATCACAATCTCAGTTTTGCTCATATTGAGTTTGAGGAAGCGGGATGACATAAATGTAGATACAACGGATAGACATTCTGGGACTTTTGATAGAAGTGTAGAGAGGTCTGGGGCAGAACAATAAATTTGGGTGTCAGCATAGAGGTGATATTGAAACCCAAAAGAGCTTATTATTTGTCCCAGGCCATGGGTGTAAATGGAAAAGAGGAGAAGTCCAAGGACGGACTCTTATGGTACTCCCACAGATAGAGCGCGGAGAGGAGTTGGTATTGGCATAGGAGACCATGAAGGAACGTCCAGACAGGTAAGAGTTGATCCAGGAGTGTGCTAGGCCATTGATGCACAGTGTTGAGAGGGTCTGGAGAAGCAGGGTATGATCAACCGTGTCAAAGGCGGAGGACAGATCTAGGAGTATTAGTACCGAGAATCTGCTTTTGGCTTTAGCAACTAGGTCATTGGCAACCTTAGTGAGAACGGTTTCCGTAGAGTGTTGAGGGCGGAAGCCAGACTAGGAGGGGTCCAACAGGGAATTAGCAGAGAGAAAGTTAGATAACTTAGTAAATGTGGCGTTCCAGCAGTTTGGAGGCAAAGGGAAGGAGAGAGGCTGGGCGGTAATTAGAAAGGACGGTAAGGTCTAAGGAGGGTTTTTTTTTTTTTTTTTTTTTGTTTTTTTTTTTTTTTTTGTGGCCTGCATGGCAGAGTAAGAAGACACATGGCACTGAGTTCCACTGCCCTTAAAGGGAAGGTTCAGGGACTAGCTAAAAAAAAATAAAAATCCATTTCCACTTACCTGGGGCTTCCTCCAGCCCGTGGCAGGCAGGAGGTGCCCTCGGCGCCGCTCCGCTGGTCTCCGGTGGCCGACCCGACCTGGCCAGGCCGGCGGCCAGGTCGGGCCTCTTCTGCGCTCCATGGTGCGTTCCACGCCGGCGCGCTGACGTCATCGGACGTCCTCCGGGTTGTACTGCGCAGGCTCAGAACCTCCAGCCCGAGGGCACCTCCTGCCTGCCACGGGCTGGAGGAAGCCCCAGGTAAGTGGAAATGGATTTTTATTTTTTTTAGCTAGTCCCTGAACCTTCCCTTTAACTAAATGTATCTGTTGTTACTGGACAGAAAACGACTGAAACACAGCTTAAACTATTCCTAAAGCTTCTACCTGCTACTGTGGAGACTCTGACTGGTGTGATCCTCCGGTGAAGGACTTGGATGATACAGTCCTGCCCGGATCTGCCTCGGACCCAGTGCCTGGCCCGATCAGGAGTGATTCTTCATCACCGCGCTCTTCACCATGGTTGTCCCATGGCTCAGCACGCCAAGAATAATAGAGAGAAGGTTGACAAAAACAAATCACCTGAGCAGCCACCAAGCACTCCAAACACCAGCAAAGCCAAACAGAAGCAAGATAAAGAAGTGATAATGGAGGAAGAAGGGGAAGAAATGGACAGACCTCCACCCTTTGTAGACGACATCATGGATACTATTAAGACATGCCAGACGACACTGACCAAGAAAATAGAGGATCTGGAAGCAGGCATGGGTCTCATCAGACAAGACATGTCCAAGATAAGAGGTCGGCTTACTGAGGTAGAACGGCGAACCTCCGCTACTGACGACCGAGTGGAAGAACATCATCAGGCCATCCCAGACATGCAAAAGCGCATAAAAACTCTAGAGGACAGAGCAGAAGACGCTGAAAATAGGAACCGGAGGAATAATCTCCGTCTTCTAGGGCTCCCAGAGGGCAAAGAAGGCAAAGACATTCCAGCATTTGTAGAATCGCTCCTCCGGCAGCTACTACCTCCTGAAACCTTTTCACCGTTCTTCGTGGTGGAAAGAGCGCATAGAATGCCTAGCAAGCAAGGCCCTCCTGGGGCGCCGGCTTGTGTGCTCATTTTTAAAGTGCCGAATTACAAAGACAGAGATGCGATCCTTATGGCGGCTCGAAATGCAGGAGACTTAACTCTGGAGAATTCCAGGCTAATGTTGTTTCCCGACTACACAACGGCTACTCAGAAGCTGAGGAAAACCTTCATCCATGCTAAGGCCAAGCTGAGGGAGAGGAATATTGAATATTCTATGGGGTTTCCCGCAAAGCTATGAGTGCAGCATGGCGACCCAAGTTCTTTTTTTTTTTTTTTTTTTTTTAAAACCTGGAGAGGTGATCACATGGTTGGAGGAAAACCCTGAACAGTGAGGATCTCTTTGTTTTCTAATGTGCCTGATGATTCTTCTAACCTGTAAGTACTACCTACTGTGCAGCATTCCTGTGACATGATATCTGCCCGAATAGGACTGCCATTATGCCTTTCCACCTCAATTTTTCCCCTTGCTTGGCTTTGAACGACCATATTGCTTGAATGGAACGTTGCAGCGGTGCAAATGCTCTGTACTCTTAAAAGTTTATGTAAGGGAGCTGTAACCGTCTAGATCGCTGTAAAGCTGCTCTCCCAAAACGGCACAGACAAGTTTTATGACGCCCCTCTATTGATGCTCAGATGGAATAATAACTTTGTGTTTATATGCCTGCCTGGACTTATACTCTGCTTCGCAAGACATTTATATTTTACTGAATGTATTCCCTCCTATGGAGGATTCAAATTCTACAAATGAGCGCGAACCGTATTAAAATGGCATCAGAACGCAAAGAAAACTTCTTAGGACATCGCAACTGCAGTGATTCCTGGACACTCTATAAAGTCATATTCATATTACTCCCAACAAGAATAGCGGTTTAGTGGCCAGCACAATCCTTTTTATGTTTATTCTGCACAAAACTAATTGCCCTACTGTGTTATGAAATGTTCTGAGATAACTGTTCTGAGACAATGGAGTTGCATAACTGATGAAGGGACGGGGTTGTGGAGCTTGTGGGTGCGGGGATAGAAGAGTCTGATTAACACCAGTCTCACTGAGGCTAAAGGCCCATACACATGTCGGATTTTTCCGAACGACTGGTCGTTTGAACGTCCCGTCGTTCAGTCGTCCGCACGCCAAATCAGGCGTGTGTACAGATACAAATCGGGCGTGTGTACAGACTGTCGTTCGGGTGATAAGACTGGTCTTGAGCGATCCGCCGGGCGGATCGCTCAAAATCAGTCTTATCACCCGAACGACAGTCTGTACACACGCCTGATTTGGCGTGCGGACGACTGAACGACGGGACGCTCAAACGACCAGTCGTTCGGAAAAATCCGACGTGTGTATGGGCCTTTACTGTAAGACTCTGTGTTAAAGAGAACCCGAGGTGTGTTTAAAGAATGTTATCTGCATACAGAGGCTGGATCTGCCTATACAGCTCAGCCTCTGTTGCTATCCCAAACCCCCCTAAGGTCCCCCTGCACTCTGCAATCCCTCATAAATCACAGCCATGCTGTGAGGCTGTGTTTACATCTGTAGTGTCAGCCTCAGCTGCTCCCCCGCCTCCTGCATAGCTCCGGTCCCTGCCCCGTCCCTTCCCTCCAATCCGCAGGGAGGGAAGGGATGCAGGCGGGGACTGGAGTTCTGCAGGAGGCGGGGAGAGCAGCAGACTGACACTATAGAGATAAACACAGCCAGCTCTGACAAGCTGTTTGTCAGCAGCACGACTGTGATTTATGAGGGATTGCAGAGTGCAGGGGGACCTTAGGGGGATTTGGGATAGCAACAGAGGCTGGGCTGTATAGGCAGATCCAGCCTCTGTATGCAGATAATATTCTTCAAACCCACCTCGGGTTCTCTTTAAAGTGACTAAAGTGGTAGCAAATAATATGCTGATGCAGACAAGCGGACTAACTTTAACTAGTTTAATTACTAATGTAGTAAATGTATAATGTCCCTGCATAATGTTATGATTACTCGGAGACTGCTCTGTGATAACACCATGCCACATTACTGGGTAGTTCTTACACACATTGAAATGTATGTGAGGCTGTCTTATACGGGCTTAAAGTGGATCTGAGATAAACTTTTACTCATTGCATAATTGTGTCCCTTTCCAATAGTTTCTAGGGCATTCCTCGAGCCAAATACTTTTTTTGTTTTTGTTTTAATATTTTATTTCACTATAAACTAAACACGCCTCGCCCACAGTTTTTTCAGAGTGCCAAGGCATTTTCAGACAATAGCAAGGGCTTACCGGAGCTCAGTCTGGGCAGGAGGAGGGGGAGGTGTTACTAGCCAGAGATTTCAAAGGCAGAGGGGACTGAAGAAAGCTGATAGCATCTCCAGCCCTTAGCCTGTGACAATATGACAAAAAGAACATGGCTGCCCTCATTGTATCACAGGAATAAACAATCGTACACTTTTTAAAGTTTTGCAGCTAGATATGCTGTGTAAACTAGCTAAACTTTAGATAAGATATATAGACAAGTTACTTGTTATAGTTAGTTTTTCATCTCGGATCCGCTTTAACTAGTTAGCAATACTGCCTAGGATATAGTTTAAGAGACAGTTTGTCCGCATTCACTTACCCCCCCTTGAGCCTAATTAATACTATTAATCTCTAATACTTACCCTCTTAATATTGACCTGCCTTTAGAATAGAATATACTAACTTCTACACTTGTGTTATTTACGGTAGATCCGCTAATTTTGCTGCATATACCAATGGCCACTAGAGGGAGATATAACTCTAGAAATGAAAAGCTTCCTCCTGTTGCTTTTACTCTTTTTTGTTTTATCGTCTCTGCCTTACTTAATCTAACTAATATATTAACTATATGATTGAAAGGATGCACAGGTAGGGCACAGAATACACATGGCAGACATGATATGTTACCCATTTTTTGGAAAGGGGGAAATAGATAATGAGAATGACGCTGTGGTATGGATCTAGAGAAGACCGAGGTGATTAAGAACATATGGATACGACTAAATAGAACATTGCCTCCTTTATAAAGAATAAACAATATACTTCTTCTCCCTATTCTGTAATCTTAGAGCCGATGGGGGTAGTTAATTAACCACTTAAGGACCAGCCGAATTCTGTCTGATCTGTGCTGCGTGGGCTCTCCAGCCCACAGCACAGATCAGCAGGCAGCCAGGACGACCAGACTTCCCCCCCCCCCCTTTTTTTTTCCCCACTAGGGGGATGTCCTGCTGGGGGGGGGGGTCTCATCGCCGCCGGCTATATTTGTGTTGCGGGGGGCGGGGCTCCTCAAAGCACCCCTCCGCAGCATTTTCCACCCTCCCTGGCTTTCCCTCCCTCCCCTCCTTTACCTGGGCGGCGCAGGACGGATGTCCGTCCTGCGCCGGAACGAACAGGCTTCAGCTTATCATATGGCCGTGAACTGGCATGCGGCCGTTTCCATGCTATACCACTAACGACCTGCTGACGCCTATCGGCGTTAGGCGGTCGTTAAGTGGTTAACCTGCATTGATCTCATACTATATGAACCATGACAGAATACAGGATGATAAATAAACACTGACTATCAGATCATGATAGTGAGATTCTGGTTGAATAAGCTGTGAAGTAGGTCACCATAGTTCCTTCCAAACTCCAAATTGTTTCTTGACTAAGCCTACCAAAATAAATGTATCCACTGTCCAATAGGATAACATTTGGAAAAGAAAGAGGCATTTAACCGCTCAAGTAGGTAATTGTTCTCACCTCGGGGGTCTTCTAGGGGAAGGGCATTGCTAGTTAAAATTCATGTGCAGGTAACAACTGTAGTAATCATATAACGGTTAAAACTGAATGGGATCATCAGGTGTCTTATGTGCTTCCTTTATGGTTTGAAATGTACCGTTAGGTTGTGTTTGATTATATGCTTAGTGTTAATAGTAACACACAAGCTATGACCCCAATTATATTGGGAGTGTGTGGGCAGTAGAGCTCACATGGAATGAGAGCTACCCCGGACACAGAATAAACCAAGAAGTTGAAAGAAGTTGATAAGTTGGTTGTAAGTTGGGTGTTTTGGGAATAAATATCCCTTGTTGGGATATAGGGAGGGGGGGGATATGTTTTTCTGTACTGTATTTTAG
The DNA here is from genome assembly GCF_040937935.1 of Hyperolius riggenbachi. Lineage (NCBI taxonomy): Eukaryota > Metazoa > Chordata > Amphibia > Anura > Hyperoliidae > Hyperolius > Hyperolius riggenbachi. Next base: position 29,935,163 of record NC_090648.1, read on the forward strand.
GGTGTGGGAATTCCTCGCGGTCTTGCTCTACACGGTCTGTAGCAGCTGCTGTTCTGGCTACGTGATGTCTTATATTTATAACAGAAATGACAGTGAAAGGTGACTGTAAAGTTCTTTCCTGGAATGTGCGAGGGCTAAATGACAAATGTAAGGCTGCTTTCACAGTAAGACGTTACAGGCGCACGTTAGTGCAGCCTGTAACGCACCCCACCGCACAGCAATGGAAAATCAATGGGCTGTTCACAGTGCCCACATTGCGTTACACAGTAACGCTGCACGTTCGTTTGAAGTGCAGCATACTGTGCGTTCTAACGGCTTAAGCCTTGTTAGACTGTTTGCACATGCTCAGTATGTTTTTTTTTTTTTTTTTATTTCAGGGGAGGCGGGGAGAGGCCGCTACGTAGCCAGGCACGTGGCTACTTGACATTCACTGCACTTGCAGTGTTTACTTCTTGGATCGGCCGCTGATTGGCTGGCGGGACCACGTGATGCGGAGAGCTCCGCTCACGTGGTCTCCGCAGTGCCTCCGACAGAGCAGGCGCACCAAGAGCTGCTTGTAACGCGGCTCTTGGTAGCATCCTGCTCCAACACCACCAGGCGTTGCATTAGGGGCATGTTATGTGCCCTATAATGTCCCCTAAACGCAGCGTCTTGGCGAGAAAGCAGCCTAAACAATCCCTGGTTTTCAACTATCTCAAACAATACCAACCTGATGTCTGTGTGCTGCAGGAGACACATCTCACTGGTAGTCGAGTTCTTGCTATGAAAAAACCCTGGATAGGAAGCTGCTATCACGCCACTTATTCCTCCTACTCAAGAGGAGTCCGTATCCTGATACGCAGAACGCTCCCATGTCAGTTACTACATTTAAAGAGGAACTGTAACGACAAAACGGCCCCTGGGGGGTACTCACCTCGGGTGGGGGAAGCCTCAGGATCCTAATGAGGCTTCCCACGCCGTCCTGCGTCCCTCGGGGGTCTCGCTGTAGACCTCCGTACAGCCGTGACGCAATATTTACCTGCCTGGCTCCTGCGCAGGCGCTCTGATGGCTGTCGGCGCCAAAGTAGGCGGAAATACCCGATCGCCGTCGGGTCTGCTCTACTGCGCAGGCGCAAGTTTCCGGCGCCTGCGCAGTAGAGCGGTCCCGACGGAGATCGGGTATTTCCGTCTATTTCCGTGCCGAAAGTCGCCACAGCGCCCCCGCTGGAGCCAGCAAAGGTAAATATTGAACTGACAGTCGGCACAGTCGCCGGCTGTTCGGAGGGCTGCAGCGAGACCCCCGTGGGACAGAGGACGGCGTGGGAAGCCTCATTAGGATCCGGAGGCTTCCCCCACCCGAGGTGAGTACCCCCCAGGGGAGGTTTTTGTTGTTACAGAGTCTCTTTAAAGCTTGACTCACACGGAAGATACGTTGCCATGCATGCAGTAATTTATAGGCAGGATATTTTAATTGTGGGCGTTTTATTTACCACCTGCAACAACAACCATATTGGATAATCTAGCCCCTATTATAGCCGAATGGGCTCCTGCAAAAATTATCATAGTGGGGGACTTCAATATGGTGCTAAAACCACAAGATAGACAAAAACCTAATCCTAAAGAACCTAGAGAATTTCAAACGTGGGTAGAGAGTATGGGCTTCACTGACGTATGGAGATGGAAACCTTCAGATCTTCCTGGATACACGTGCCATTCGACATCTCCTAAAACTTTGTCAATAATAGATTTGAACCTTGCTTCTAACACTGCTCTCCCAACGCATTCAATCTATTCAACGGCTACCATGGGCATTCTCTGATCACGCACCTCTTCTAACTACTTTAACCCTAAAGGTGCCCATACACTCGTCAGATTAGCAGCAGATAGATAAGAAATGCATCTGATGATCTATCTGATGCGTTTTTAGAACATTTTTTACCAGGATAGAATTCCAATAGATTTCAGTTTGAAATCTATTGAAATTCGATCTGATGGCATTTTTTTGCCATCAGATTTCCATTAAGGCCAATGCAAACTGATAAGCAATCTCATCAGATCGACCTAAAATTTCCACCCTGCCAGTTCGATGGAAATCCATTGAAATCGGCCATCGATCGGTCGATTGGCCAACCGATTTGCGATCGATCGGTCAGCCAGAAAATCGGCTGAGTGTATGGGCCCCTTTAGGCAATGCTCTTCGCGTAACCCGTGGAGACTGTCTGGTTACTGGATCCATGACCAAATAGTAGGGGGAAAATTCCCCCAAATATAACCCAGTTCTGGACAAATAATAAAGATTCAGCAGATCAATCAGTGGTCTGGGACACCTTTAAAGCTTTTATGAGGGGGGAATACATGGTACAAATTAAACACTGTAAAAAAAACTAGACTAAACATACCATTTGAAAAGAAAGAATTAAGCAATGCCGGATTCAGAGCGCAGATCAATCAGTCAGAAAATATTGCATACAGTTAAATGCATACTTGCAAGAGAAGAATATCGCGATGTCATTACAGGTGGATAAATAGATCTTCAAGTGCAGTATATATTAAATAATTCTGGGTGTCTTATACACCCTTTAAGATATGGCCTTTAAGATTATGCCCTGCTGACCAAAAGGTCTTGCTGACCTTTTCAGGTCTATTAATATAGGCCCTTACTGAGTTGGAAGTTAAAGTGGACCCAAACCAAACACTTTTTTTAATTAAAAATATTTAGTTGCACCACTCTAACACATACAAAGATAAATAAACACGCCTTCAAGCCTATGAGCATTTCAGTGCATGCTTTTCACCCTTCTCTTTTAATAGCTAGGGTTATACTGGGGGCAGCCATTAGCAATTCCTAGATTGCTGGACACCATCTACTCCACCAGTTTGCCGGATTTTGTCCAGCAATTTGAAAGGAGGGGAGGGGTTCCTACAATAAATTTAAAATATTTTATATTTGTCATCATGCAACCGGAAAAAGCTGCTATTTATTATTATAATTTACAAAATAGATTTTATTTCTGAAATCTTGTATTTTTAATTTGGGTCCACTTTAATAGGCAGACTGATATCAGGTGAGAATTGGCTGGCCAATTTGTCTCACAGGGGCAGGGCTAGTCAAACATATGCAAAGGTTGTATTAAACTGGTAAGAAGTAGCAGGAAATGGCCTCACTGAGGCCTTGTTCACATCATTTAGCGCAGATGGCAGATGGATGGCCATTTGAGAAAAATGAATTGAGCAATGCAGGATTCAGAGCGCAGATCAATCAGTCAGAAAATATTGCATACAGCCAAATGCATACCTGCAAGAGAAGATCGCGATGTCAGTACAGGTGGATAAATAGATCTTCAAGTGCAGTATATATTAAATAATTCTGGGCTAATTCTTGGTGTCTTATGCCTGGCATACACAAGTCGATCCGGCGGCCGATTAGCCGCCGGATCGACTCCCGCCGCGGATCGATCTCCGCGGGGATTGAGCGGGCGGGGTAGTGCGGCATGATCGGGCCAGCTGAATATTATCAGCTGGTCGATACACGGTACAGAAACGTACCGTGTATCCCCAGCATTATACACCCTTAAATATATGCCCTTTAAGATTATGCCCTGCTGACCAAAAGGTCTTGCTGACCTTTTAAGGTCTACTAATATAGGCCCTAACTGAGTTTGAAGTTAATAGGCAGACACTACTGCAGCCAAATAGATCAGCAGGTCCCAAATAGATCCGCAGGGCTGTCAGGCAACTGGTATGTTCTAAAAGGAAATAAATATGGCTGCCTCCATATACTTCTCATTTCAGTTGTCCTTTAAAGTATACCTGAGTCAAATAGGCTCTGGTAAAAAGTGAAAGTGCCGTGGGGGGGGGGGCATAATCAAATACTTGCCTGTTCCCCTCCTTCACTTGCCGTTCCTCTCCACTCATTCCCATTCTCGGTGACTTGGGCGACTCCAAACCTGGACATACTGGGCCGCACATGTGTATGTCCGATCTGCTCCTCTGTATATGGGCCGAGTGATGTTACAGGACGCTCGCTCCCCCGAGTCTCCAATCGGCTTGCATGCCGGGGCGCATCCTGTGACATCACTGTGCGGCCACAGGGGAGCAGAACAGAACTCCAGCTGAATTTAGCCATTATAGCTCAGTTTATTCATAGTATCATAGCCACAAATGCACAACGTTTCGGCATGCATGCCGTAAGCATAAACACGCCCTCTCGGGGGCGGGCACAACCTTAAATTGGAGAGACTCGTTAACGGTAAGGCCAGGGCAAACTCTGCCATTGCAAATTATAAAAATCTCCTACCCTGGGGGGTGGGGCATCCTGGCTACCTACTCAGAGGGGCGGGGACACACCTCCCTGGCTGCCTACACGGGGGGAAGGGCAGGACCTCCCTGACTATTTATGACAGGGGGTACACTGGTGATCCAACAAGCCTCTCACGCCTCTCCTGCTGAATCCTATATAGAAATATAAATGTATACTAAGGACAGTGTCAAATGTGCATTAAAAATAAGTCACTATACGTATGTTCTTGAGAGTCTAATCGCCATCACTGTAACGTTTCTGCAACCGTCACTGTGATCTCTCATCACCTAGCGAGACGTTTCAGGTCAGGAATACAGGTTCTTATGTTAGTAAGCAGACCTACTGTACAGTGCTTAGTGCATTGTCCTGACAGTGCATTCTAGGAAATGTCCAGCAGGTGTCGCCAAATCCTTGCTTCTGTTTCTATTTTACAGGCTTTACATAAAGTTTAACTAGAAAGAAAAAAAATACCATCTGGAACCAGCACATAACCCAGTTGATCCAGGGGCAAAAAACCTTACAAGGCCTTGGGCCAATTAGTTTTAAAGGGAACCTAAAGTAATTTAAAGAAAAGCCAGTTTAACTTACCTGGGGCCTCTACCGCCCCCTGCAGTCGCCCTGTGCCCGCGCCATGACTGAGCGTTTCTCCAGTCCCCTGCAGCCGCCCTGTGCCTGCTCCATGACTGAGCGTTCCTCCAGTCCCCTGCAGCCGCCCTGTGCCCGCTCCATGACTGAGCGTTCCTCCAGTCCCATGCAGCTGCCCTGTGCCCGCTCCATGACTGAGCGTTCCTCCAGTCCCATGCAGCTGCCCTGTGCCCGCTCCATGACTGAGCGTTTCTCCAGTCCCCTGCAGCCGCCCTGTGCCCGCTCCATGACTGAGCGTTCCTCCAGTCCCCTGCAGCCGCCCTGTGCCCGCTCCATGACTGAGCGTTCCTCCAGTCCCATGCAGCTGCCCTGTGCCCGCTCCATGACTGAGCGTTCCTCCAGTCCCATGCAGCTGCCCTGTGCCCGCTCCATGACTGAGCGTTCCTCCAGTCCCCTGCAGCCGCCCTGTGCCCGCTCCATGACTGAGCGTTTCTCCAGTCCCCTGCAGCTGCCCTGTGCCCGCTCCATGACTGAGCGTTCCTCTAGTCCCCTGCAGCCGCCCTGTGCCCGCTCCATGACTGAGTGTTCCTCCAGTCCCCTGCAGCTGCCCTGTGCCCGCTCCACGACTTAGCGTTCCTCCAGTCCCCTGCAGCTGCCCTGTGCCCGCTCCATGACTGAGCGTTCCTCCAGTCCCCTGCAGCTGCCCTGTGCCCGCTCCATGACTGATCGTTCCTCCAGTCCCCTGCAGCTGCCCTGTGCCCGCTCCATGACTGAGCGTTCCTCCAGTCCCCTGCAGCTGCCCTGTGCCCGCTCCATGACTGAGCGTTCCTCCAGTCCTCTGCAGCTGCCCTGTGCCCGCTCCATGACTGAGCTTTCCTCCAGTCCCCTGCAGCTGCCCTGTGCCCGCTCCACGACTGAGCGTTCCTCCAGTCCTATGCAGCTGCCCTGTGCCCGCTCCACGACTGAGCTTTCCTCCAGTCCCCTGCAGCTGCCCTGTGCCCGCTCCATGACTGAGCGTTCCTCCAGTCCCCTGCAGCTGCCCTGTGCCCGCGCCTTGACTGAGCGTTCCTCCAGTCCCCTGCAACTGCCCTGTGCCCGCTCCATGACTGAGTGTTCCTCCAGTCCCCTGCAGCTGCCCTGTGCCCGCTCCATGACTGAGCGTTCCTCCAGTCCCCTGCAGCTGCCCTGTGCCCGCTCCATGACTGATCGTTCCTCCAGTCCCCTGCAGCTGCCCTGTGCCCGCTCCATGACTGAGCGTTCCTCCAGTCCCTTGCAGCTGCCCTGTGCCCGCTCCATGACTGAGCGTTCCTCCAGTCCTCTGCAGCTGCCCTGTGCCCGCTCCATGACTGAGCTTTCCTCCAGTCCCCTGCAGCTGCCCTGTGCCCGCTCCACGACTGAGCGTTCCTCCAGTCCTATGCAGCTGCCCTGTGCCTGCGCCATGACTGAGCATTCCTCCAGTCCCCTGCAGCTGCCCTGTGCCCGTGCCATGACTGGGCATTCCTCCAGTCCCCTGCAGCCGCCCTGTGCCCGCTCCATGACTGAGCGTTCCTCCAGTCCCCTGCAGCCGCCCTGTGCCCGCGCCGTGACTGAGCGTTCCTCCAGTCCCCTGCAGCTGCCCTGTGCCCGCTCCATGACTAAGCATTCCTCCAGTCCTCTGCAGCTGCCCTGTGCCCGCTCCATGACTGAGCGTGCCTCCAGTCCCCTGCAGCTGCCCTGTGCCCGCTCCATGACTGATCGTTCCTCCAGTCCCCTGCAGCTGCCCTGTGCCCGCTCCATGACTGAGCGTTCCTCCAGTCCCCTGCAGCTGCCCTGTGCCCGCTCCATGACTGAGCTTTCCTCCAGTCCCCTGCAGCTGCCCTGTGCCCGCTCCACGACTGAGCGTTCCTCCAGTCCCCTGCAGCCGCCCTGTGCCTGCGCCATGACTGAGCATTCCTCCAGTCCCCTGCAGCTGCCCTGTGCCCGTGCCATGACTGAGCATTCCTCCAGTCCCCTGCAGCCGCCCTGTGCCCGCTCCATGACTGAGCGTTCCTCCAGTCCCCTGCAGCCGCCCTGTGCCCGCGCCGTGACTGAGCGTTCCTCCAGTCCCCTGCAGCTGCCCTGTGCCCGCTCCATGACTAAGCGTTCCTCCAGTCCTCTGCAGCTGCCCTGTTCCCGCTCCATGACTGAGCGTGCCTCCAGTCCCCTGCAGCCGCCCTGTGCCCGCTCCATGACTGAACGTTCCTCCAGTCCCCTGCAGCCGCCCTGTGCCCGCTCCATGACTGAGCGTTCCTCCAGTCCCATGCAGCCGCCCTGTGCCAGCTCCATGACTGAGCGTTCCTCCAGTCCCATGCAGCTGCCCTGTGCCCGCTCCATGACTGAGCGTTCCTCCAGTCCCATGCAGCTGCCCTGTGCCCGCTCCATGACTGAGCGTTTCTCCAGTCCCCTGCAGCCGCCCTGTGCCCGCTCCATGACTGAGCGTTCCTCCAGTCCCCTGTAGCCGCCCTGTGCCCGCTCCATGACTGAGCGTTCCTCCAGTCCCATGCAGCTGCCCTGTGCCCGCTCCATGACTGAGCGTTCCTCCAGTCCCATGCAGCTGCCCTGTGCCCGCTCCATGACTGAGCGTTCCTCCAGTCCCCTGCAGCCGCCCTGTGCCCGCTCCATGACTGAGCGTTTCTCCAGTCCCCTGCAGCCGCCCTGTGCCCTCCCCATGACTGAGCGTTCCTCCAGTCCCCTGCAGCCGCCCTGTGCCCGCTCCATGACTGAGCGTTCCTCCAGTCCCCTGCAGCTGCCCTGTGCCCGCTCCATGACTGAGCATTCCTCCAGTCCCCTGCAGCTGCCCTGTGCCCGCTCCATGACTGAGCGTTCCTCCAGTCCCCTGCAGCTGCCCTGTGCCCGCTCCACGACTGAGCGTTCCTCCAGTCCCATGCAGCTGCCCTGTGCCCGCTCCATGACTGAGCGTTCCTCCAGTCCCCTGCAGCTGCCCTGTGCCCGCTCCATGACTGAGCGTTCCTCCAGTCCCCTGCAGCTGCCCTGTGCCTGCGCCATGACTGAGCATTCCTCCAGTCCCCTGCAGCTGCCCTGTGCCATGACTGAGCATTCCTCCAGTCCCCTGCAGCCGCCCTGTGCCCGCTCCATGACTGAGCGTTCCTCCAGTCCTCTGCAGCTGCCCTGCGCCTGCTCCATGACTGAGCGTTCTTTTAGTCCCTTGCAGCCGCCCTGTGCCCGCTCCATGACTGAGCGTTCCTCTAGTCCCCTGCAGCCGCCCTGTGCCCGCTCCATGACTGAGCGTTCCTCCAGTCCCCTGCAGCCACCCTGTGCCTGCGCCATGACTGAGCGTTCCTCCAGTCCCCTGCAGCCGCCCTGTGCCCGCTCCATGACTGAGCGTTCCTCCAGTCCCCTGCAGCCGCCCTGTGCCCGCTCCATGACTGAGCGTTCCTCCAGTCCCCTGCAGCTGCCCTGTGCCTGCACCATGACTGAGCGTTCCTCCAGTCCCCTGCAGCCGTCCTGTGCCCGCTCCATGACTGAGCGGTTCTCCAGTCCCCTGCAGCCGCCCTGTGCCCGCTCCATGACTGAGCGTTCCTCCAGTCCCCTGCAGCCGCCCTGTGCCCGCTCCATGACTGAGCATTCCTCCAGTCCCCTGCAGCTGCTCTGTGCCCGCTCCATGACTGAGCGTTCCTCCAGTCCCCTGCAGCTGCCCTGTGCCCGCTCCATGACTGAGCGTTCCTCCAGTCCCCTGCAGCCGTCCTGTGCCCGCTCCTTGACTGAGCGTTCCTCCAGTCTCCTGCAGCCGCCCTGTGCCTGCGCCATGACTGAGTGCTCCTCCAGTCCCCTGCAGCCGCCCTGTGCCCGCTCCATGACTGAGCGTTCCTCCAGTCCCCTGCAGCCGCCCTGTGCCTGCTCCATGACTGAGCGTTCCTCCAGTCCCCTGCAGCTGCCCTGTGCCCGCTCCATGACTGAGCGTTCCTCCAGTCCCCTGCAGCCGCCCTGTGCCCGCGCCTTGACTGAGCGTTCCTCCAGTCTCCTGCAGCTGCCCTGTGCCCGCTCCATGACTGAGCGTTCCTCCAGTCCCCTGCAGCTGCTCTCTGCCAGTGCCGTGACTTAGCATTCCTCCAGTCCTCTGCTGCTGCCCTGTGCCCGCTCCACTACTGAGCGTTCCTCCAGTCCTCTGCATCTGCCCTGTGCCCGCTCCATGACTGAGCTTTCCTCCAGTCCCCTGCAGCCGCCCTGTGCCCGCTCCACTACTGAGCGTTTCTCCAGTCCTCTGCAGCTGCCCTGTGCCCGCTCCATGACTGAGCGTTCCTCCAGTCCCCTGCAGCTGCTCTGTGCCCGCGCCTTGACTGAGCTTTCCTCCAGTCCCCTGCAGCTGCCCTGATCCCGCTCCATGACTGAGCGTTCCTCCAGTCCCCTGCAGCTGCCCTGTGCCCGCTCCATGACTGAGCGTTCCTCCAGTCCCCTGCAGCTGCCCTGTGCCCGCTCCATGACTGAGCGTTCCTCCAGTCCCTTGCAGCTGCCCTGTGCCCGCTCCATGACTGAGCGTTCCTCCAGTCCCCTGCAGCTGCCCTGTGCCCGCTCCACGACTGAGCGTTCCTCCAGTCCCCTGCAGCCGCCCTGTGCCCGCTCCACTACTGATCATTCCTCCAGTCCTCTGCAGCTGCCCTGTGCCCGCGCCGTGACTGAGCATTCCTCCAGTCCTCTGCAGCTACCATGTGCCCGTCCCGTGACTGAGCGTTCCTCCAGTCCTCTGCAGCCGCCCTGTGCCCGCGCCGTGACTGAGCGTTCCTCCAGTCCCCTGCAGCTGCCCTGTGCCCGCTTCACTACTGAGCATTCCTCCAGTCCTCTGCAGCTGCCCTGTGCCCGCGCCGTGACTGAGCGTTCCTCCAGTCCTCTGCAGCTACCCTGTGTCCGTCCCGTGACTGAGCGTTCCTCCAGTCCCCTGCAGCTGCCCTGTGCCCGCTCCATGACTGAGCGTTCCTCCAGTTCTTATACAGCTGCCCTGTTCCCGCTCCACGACTGAGCGTTCCTCCAGTCCCCTGCAGCTGCCCTGTGCCCGCTCCATGACTGAGTGTTCCTCCAGTCCTCTGCAGCTACCCTGTGCCCGCGCCGTGACTGAGCGTTCCTCCAGTCCCCTGCAGCTGCCCTGTGCCCGCTCCACTACTGAGCATTCCTCCAGTCCTCTGCAGCTGGCCTGTGCCCGCGCCATGACTGAGCGTTCCTCCAGTCCTCTGCAGCTACCCTGTGCCCGCTCCATGACTGAGCGTTCCTCCAGTTCTTATGCAGCTGCCCTGTGCCCGTTCCACGACTGAGCGTTCCTCCAGTCCCCTGCAGCCGCCCTGTGCCTGCTCCATGACTGAGCGTTCCTCCAGTCCGCTGCAGCGCCCCACTTTCGGCCCTGGCGACACGCATCCTCGATCCAAAACCATTTAAGAATCGCTTTTGGCCATGCTGAACTGGGATTCCCAAATTAACCATGCTGAAGGTGCACCTATATTATTTGTACTGTTGCCAGTAATTTCTTCAGGGCCCTTTGAGGAATCCTACCGCATGGGCACATTTAGCCACCTCACGCTATCTTCATCCTCGCAGTGTGCTATACTATGACTCCTTTAATATAAACACACTCATTACGTGCCGTGGATGTGCACAACCCGTCTACCACTGCAGACAACCAGGTACTCTGGCGAAACTGGTAATTCCGTGTCTCGAGGCAGAATGGCACAACTGCGATGCGGAAAAAGTTCACAATTTTGATCCTAGGTGTTTAAAGAGAATCTGAAGCGATAATAAAAAAACAGATACTTACCTAAGGAGAGGGAAGTCTCTGGGTCCTATTGAGCCTTCCCGCTCCTCCTGTGGTCCCCTTGTTCCAGCTCTGGCTCCCCTGTTCAAATCTCCCACCACGGGAGGCTTCAGAAGACGGGATACGTGAGTGCGCTAGAGAGCATGCTCGGTAGGTGCAGTACGGAGCGGCCTTTCTTTCGTGAGCACTTGGGCTCCTGCAGTGGTAGTGAGCATTCTCCGATCTATTGGTTGGAGAATGCTAACGGGAGCCAGAACAGCACCCAGAGCCTTCCCTCTCCTTAGGTGAGTATCTGCTTTTTATTTTCATTCTTGCTTCAGACTCCCTTTTAAAAGCAATGGGTATCTAAATAATTGAATATTAGCCTAAGAAGGCGTCGAGTTTGAGCATCTAGTAATATAGGTGCACTTTTAGAATGGTAAGTTGGGAATCCCAGTTCAGCCTGGCCATAAGCAATTTTTAAAGAGACTCTGTAACAAAAAAATGTCCCCTGGGGGTACTCACCTTGGGAGGGGAAAGCCTCAGGGTCCCAATGAGGTTTCACCCGCCCCTGTAGCTGCAGGCAAATCAGCGCTGGCTCCGCCGAATCCTCCAGCAATCCTGGCTGGACTAGCTACATTTATTTACCTTCCCTGGCTCCAGCGGAGGCGCTGTCGCGGCTCTCAACATGGAGATAGGTGGAAATATCCAATCTCCATCTGGGCCGCTCTAATACGCAGGCGAAGGAGACTTGCGCCTGCGCAGTAGAGCGCGCCAACAGTGATCGCCTTTTTCTGCCTATCTCTGAGTGGAGAGCTGATACTGCGCCTGTGCTGGAGTCGGAAAAGTAAACCTTTACATCCCCTCTGTTCAGGGAGCTTTATCTCCGCCGCCGTAGGACCGAGGAGGACGGGGGAAGCCTCAATAGGATCCGGAGGCTTCCCCGCTGATGTGAGTACTTTCCAGGGGAACTTTTTTTAGTTACAGGTTTTCTTTAAATGGTTTTAATTGTCTGTGATGGTGTTTTTGATACTTCTGTAGGATTATAAACTACTACATATTGTTAATCCAGGGCTCCCTTTGCAATATTTTTCTATAAATTACGCTCAGTATTGCTTTTTAGTTGATGTCCTTTTCAGTCTTTTAGCCCGTTATACTTTCCTAGTGGTTCTGGATTAGCCTGAGCTGGCTGACTATTCTGTATAAAAACAATAACAAAGTGCTGTAAGTTATAATGGTTCCCCTATCTGTCCAGTGCTGACACAGGAAGTTGTGACTGGCTCCCTATAAGGCCTCCTGATGTAAGATGGGATTTTCCCCTCCATGCTGTTGATGTCCTTCTTGGCCGGTGTTTTCCTTGTTACCAGTCGGTGTATCCGTAGCTTCCTGCACACTGCTTATATATGGTTGCTAAGTGCTGTTGACTTATGTAGACACTGCGGTGTCCCTCTGCCAATCCAGGATGTTCAGACACTTGTCACCGTGTTGTGTAAACACTCTTATGTGGACTCACTGTCAGCTCCGAGACTTACCCTAACCGCAGCCAGACACCGCCGTGACCGTAGAGTAAACCTGCCACCGGGGTGATGTCATGCAGCTCACATGACACGCTCCAGGCAGGAGTGTATGAGGTGAGCTTGTGGCCAAGTCCTGGGAAGAAAAGCAAACATGTGAAGGCCTCATCCAGGTTGTCCTCCCGTGATGACTGCTCCATGTAGGACCTCAGTGTCACTTTCTTCACTTAAACATTTATGCATGAAGGGAGACTAAAGCAGCACAAAAAAGTTATCTATGGAGAGGGAGGACTCTGGATCCCATAAAGCCTTTCCAGTCCGCTCTCCATTTCCCCATTGTCCCTTCTTGAAGTTCTGTGTCTCCAGGACTCTTCAGAAGTACTCGCATCTAAGGCGGACCCACTCATCTTCAGAAGTACTGGGGAACACAAATGCTTCTAAAGGCTGAAGACTTATTTGACTTATGGTACCTACACACTTGCGATAACAATCGTTTGCAAGGAACGATAGTTACCAGACGAACAATATTGGAACGATTGGAATGCAACGATGGGATGCAACAATCATCATACACATTTTAATGATCGTTCTCGCAGAAAAGAACGATCAGAGGGAAATGTTGCGTACATATTTGTATGAAATTAAAAAAAAAACCACTAAAATGAAGTTACAATAGATAAAAATATATGATAGTTAACTTTTGAAAACAAAGTTTATTTGAAATTTATAATGTAACATTCTTTACGGGCCGTGCTACACAGGAAGTACAGAAGCTGGGCACAATCCAACGCAGGCGCATTGGCCCTTGTAACGATCGCTCTCGGCAGATAACTGTACACACTACAGTTTTGTAACGATTGTCGATCTGTACGATCCGTCATGTTGGATCTTCTCATCATGCCGACATCGTTTGTTCGTCGTCGTACTTAATGATCGTTTGGTAAAGTTCTTTACCCGATTGTCGGCAGACCGATCGTTAAGCTGCTGTTTCAAATGACCATAGTCGCAAGTGTGTACGTACCATAAGCTGGTAAAAAAACTGTACCGGGGCCCAGCGGTGGAACAAGGGTAAGTAGAGAGGACCAGGAAGTCTCAATGGGATTCAGAGTCTTCCCGCTCTATCGATGAGTATCTCAATTTTTGTGCTGTTTTAGACTTAGTCTGAAGGATACCCGAGGTGACATGTGACATGAGATAGACGTGTGTATGTACAGCGCCTGTGTGTTCCTTTTTTTTTTTTTTTCTCTGCTGGAAAGAATTAAACATCAGGTATGTAAGTGGCAGTTCCTGACTGGGTCAGACTATGGTGTGACCCTTACTGATAAGAAATTACAACTATACAACATTTTCATTGCAGAAAATGGCTTCTGAGAGCAGGAAAGAGAGAAAAATTGTCAATAGTTCATACATTTTAGCTCTGGCATACTTCAATGAATGTGTCATTGAGCAAGAACAGTAAACACTTAAAAAGTAGATTTAAATAAAAAATAAAACTGTGGAATATCTTTAAAAGTCATTTTTAGGAAATGGAGGATAGATACAATTATATTTTATTAGTTTTTCACCTCAGATGTCCTTTAACCTCCCTGGCGGTAAGCCCGAGCTGAGATCGGGCTATGCCGCGCAGGAGGATTTCTCAGGGTCTGTTGGGGCGATTCGCCCCATTCAAAGTGCTGTGCGCGCAGCCAGCACTTTGCTAGCCGCGCGCACAGCTCGATCGCCGCCGCTCTGCGGCGATCGCCCGCACGCAGCGGCGGAAGAGGGCCCTCCCCGCCAGAGCCCTGCGCTGCCCGGACCAATGAGTTCCAGGCAGCGCTATGGGCTGGATCGAGTGCGCATGACGTCAGGACGTCGGCTGACGTCCATGACGTCATGCCGATCGTCGCCATGGCGACAGGAGAAGCCAAACAGGGGAACGCGTTATATACGCGCTCCCCTGTTTGCTATTGATACCGGCGACGATCGCACTAGAGGGCCACATGCGCCCTCTAGTGGTGTTTCATGTAGCTACCACTCTGGTAGCTTTACATGAAACAAAAAAAAATTTAAAAAAAAAAAAGGATTTTTGCCCATTTTGAAAAATAAATTAACCGCCAGGGAGGTTAAGTACACATGAAGTCTTAACAACAGGTTACATAACTTAATAGTGCTAAGCCTATGGATTGTTCTAGAGGCTTCCTAAACCATCCTGCAGCCCACTGATCCAGCGTAGAAACCTTCTTAACCATCTTAGCGGTATGGACGAGCTCAGCTCGTCCATCACCGCCGATGGCTGCCGCTCAGGCCCTGCTGGGCCGATTTTGCTCAAATAAAGTGCAGCACACGCAGCCGGCACTTTGCCAGCCGCGTGTGCTGCCCGATCGCCGCCGCTCTAGCGGCGAAAGAGGGTCCCCCCAGCCGCCTGAGCCCTGCGCAGCCGGAACAAATAGTTCCGGCCAGCGCTAAGGGCTGGATCGGAGGCGGCTGACGTCAGGACGTCGGCTGACGTCCATGACGTCACTCCGCTCGTCGCCATGGCGACAGGAGAAGCCAAACACGGAAGGCTGCTCATTGCGGCCTTCCGTGTTACTTCTGGCTGCCGGAGGCGATCGGAAGAACGCCTCCGGAGCGCCATCTAGTGGGCTTTCATGCAGCCAACTTTCAGTTGGCTGCATGAAATAGTTTTTTTTTTATTTAAAAAAAAAACCTCCCGCAGCCGCCCTGGCGATCTTAATAGAACGCCAGGGTGGTTAAAGAACAACTGAGGAGAGAGGCATATGGAGGCTGTCATGTTTATTTCCTTTTAAGAAATACCAGTTGCCTGCAAGGCTGTGGAGTCGGTACAAAAATCTTCCAACTCCGACTCCTCAGTTTATGAAACCACAACTCCGACTCCGGGTAACCAAAATGGCTCTGACTCCTCGATTCTGACTCCTTAGTCTAATATTTAACAGGGCTCTGGATTTTGTACAAAAATCACCCAACTCCGACTCCCGACTCAGACTCCTCAGTTTATGAAACCATGACTCCGACTCCGGGTGCCCAAAATTGCTTCGACTCCGACTCCACAGCCCTAGTTGCCTGGCTGTCCCTGCTGCCCCCCTGCCTCTAATACTTTCAGCCATAGACCCTGAACAAGCATGCAGATCAGGGGTTTCTGAAATGATTGTCAAATCTGTGTAGCTGCATTTTTGTTTCTGGTGTTATTCTGACACTTCTGCAGCCAAACAGACCAGCAGGGCTGCCAGGCAACTGGTATTGTTTAAAAGGAAAGAAACATGGCAGCCATCATAGTCCTCTCACTTCAGTTGTCCTTTAACAATTCAGCTCTTCCGGCTGTGAACGAGTGCATCTGTACTGGGCATGTATGAGTAAGGTCTGTGCATGCCCAGCAGAACCAAGCCATTTTTGTAGAGTTCACCTCGGTTCACATGGAGCCAGATCCAGGGCTGTGGAGTCGGTATAAAAATCATCCGACTTCTCAGTTTATGAAAAGACCAACTTCAGGTTCCCATAATTGCTCTGACTCCTTAGTCTAATGCTTGCCACTGCTGTGGAGGTTGTACAAAAATCCGACTCCAATTCCTCCGTTTATGAAACCACCGACTCCAACTCCAGGTACTTGCCTCCACAGCCTTGGCCATATCACAAATGGCGTGTTCAGAGCAGACAGTACAATGGTGTTTTGTGTCCGGTTGGAGTCCGGAGCAGATATGTCTCCACCACAGGCTTCTGTGGGAAGCGCATCCGCTGTCCGGAATTATCGCGTAGGTCGGATTTTTGTGTTGTGGTTGGTTCTGTTCCAGACAGACAAGTAAGGACGGATCTTATTAATAAATAGGACCAGTTCTGTTATTTGCATTTGGCTGCAAAGCGCCTGTTTTACATTGGGGTTTGAACCGAGCCTAAGATGCATAGACACCTAACAGTTGGAAAATGTTGAGAAAGAACCTTCATGGACGATAAGGCAATATCTACAAGCAAATTTTCAATAGGAACGGGGCTTTGCACAAGCTAAAGACTGTGTTATGGAAGAGCCTGATAATATTGGTAATTTCCTGTGCGTGCTGCAGAAGTACAGCAGGAGAGATTGGCAGCACTTTCAGACAGAGGCTGTACCCGAATTAGCTATTTGCGAAGATGTGCAGAGCTCCACAATATGGACAAAATTACACAACATGCATTTGAAAAAGGCACATGGGCTCTGGGGCTCTGCATGCCTCTGTTGGCTTACATTTTGGTTTGCAGCCTGGAAACGCTGTCACTTGTTTGATGTCTGTTTGAAGAAATGTGTATACCATTTATGATTAGCATTATATATATAGATATAGATAGATAGAGATAGATATAGATATACGGTATATAGATATATAGAGAGAGAGATAGGTGTCCTAAAACAGTGTTTCTCAACATTTTATTGGTATGTACCCCTTTTAAGACCCTGTACTCGCCAAGTACCCCCTAGCATAGTAAACATTATCACACGTACCCCTTGACAAATACATATTTAATCCTAGTATATGATAATTGGTTCTAAACCATTTCCAAGCATTTACTATTGCTATTAATTACCTAAAATACTCATTTTGGTGTTACTTAAATTAGATTTATCATTTTCTAAAACGAAATATCAAGCCTGAGTACCCCCTGGAACCATCAGAAGTACCCCCTGGGGTACGCGTACCACACGTTGAGAACCTAGGTCCTAAAACACTCAGCCTCTATATATTTGCTGCATACTACCCCTCCTCTTGTTTTCTCCCATTCCCTTTAGATTGTAAGCCCGCAAGGGCAGGGTTCTCTCCCCCTTTTGTGTCTTGGTAACCATCATACATTTTATTCATCATGTTAATTTTATCACTGTCATTACCAATTCTATAATTTGCTTTTGTATCATTCTTTGTATTTTGTCACTAATTATGTATCTTGTATTTTGGTGTATAGCATTGTCTGTATTATTATGTACCCCATGTTTTTCTTACTTTGTACAGTGCCACGGAATATGTTGGCGCTTTATAAATCAATAATAATAATAATATATATATCTCAAAGCCGTGGGGAAGTCTAGTAGGGAATAATTTTGTGCACATATTAACACCCTCCTTTGCTGTACCTGTTTTGAATGCATGTTGTGTAATTTTGTCCATATTGTGGAGCTCTGCACATCTTTGCAAATAGCTAATTTGGGTACAGCCTCTGAATGCGCTGCCAATCTCTCCTGCTGTATAAAATTAATGTAAGTATACTATTTGGCTAGCTGCAATTATGTGCTTCAACCTGCATTCAAATGTCTAGATTAGGAATTAGTACATAATTTACATCTGATTTGCATTCAAAGCACGTATTTTGCCCCTGTGGGGCTCTGCATGCCTTTTGGCTTACATTTCAGTTTGCAGCCTGGAGCGCTGTCACTTGTTTTATGCGTGCTGCAGAAGTGACGTACAAACATTGGTACGTGAGACCAGAAGTGTGGCAGGATAAATCTCGTTCTCTATGACTTGAACTCCTTTTTGCAGTTGTGTGACTGTACTGCACGCTGATGCTTTATGTCTAACCTGTTCTGTTTGTGTTCTGCAGAAATTTGAGAAGAAGTATCTGGCAGAACTGTCCTCGGGGTCGCTCAGTAAGAGTACGCAGTTCGAGTACGCCTGGTGCCTGATCCGCAGCAAGTACTCCGACGACATCCAGAAAGGGGTGGTGATTCTGGAAGGTCAGTAATGAGAATTCCTTCCGGTTTATTCAGTCTCATCCTTCCTCCACCTACCGCTAACACTAGCACCGATTACACCCCCACCAATATCTGTGCCACAATCTCTGACGCTATTGGTCCCTTTGGGGTGCCACAATTAATCCTTTAGCAGCCAATTCATTTAGAGGCTAGCAAGTGCTCCAGGCCACTTTATTTTTCCACATTTTTTATTTCTTTGTTAGATTTCCTAGCTTCCAATTAGTACTGCTGTAATGTACATTTATAGCCACTTGTCACTAGGGGGCAGTGTGAGACAATAATAGAGGACTTCTGCTTTCAGTTTCTCTGATGTCCCCCCTCTCCTAACAGGAGTGATGTCACCACTCTGCTGGTATAGCTTACAGGAGTGACCTACATATTATATAAAAGGAGTGATGTCCCAGCTCTCCAGATATTTTATGTTCCACTTCTTCCCACCACTAATCTTCAGTGTCACCTATTAGTTGTCATTCTCTAATGAATATTTTTTATGGTTTTGCAGATCTTTTACCAAAGGGATGTAAAGACGAGCAGCGGGACTACCTGTTCTACCTGTCAGTAGCTCATTGCAGACTAAAGGTGAGAACATTCACAGGAGTATACTGACCAATGATACGGCTTTATCACCCCTCCTCCCCACACACACTAAACAAGCTGTGAGGTGGCATCATCAGGCAAACTACCCTTTCCCCTTCCACAAAGCCAATCGGAAATCTCTTCCTTCTTAAAGAGACTCTGTAACAAAATTTTGAGCCTTATTTCTTCTATCCTATAAGTTCCTATACCTGTTCTAATGTGCTCTGGCTTACTGCAGCCTTTCCTAGTTGCACTGTCTCTGTAATAAATCTAATCTTCTTTCCTCTGTCGGCTCTGTCGGGCTGAGGCTGGAATGTGTGGAATGTGCAGCACTGCTTGTGATAGGCAGACGCTTTACACACCCTCTCCAAGCTCTGCAGGAGTCACACAGTAAGCTGTTCTCAGCCTATCACACTCTGGTTAGCAGCCATGTCTTTTGTTTGTAAGCACTGCCTAAAACTGACAAATACAAGCCAGGATTGCAGCAGGGAGTGGCAGAAACAGCACAGAGGGGCCCAGGAGAACATCATGAATAGAATGGTATGCTTTTTAGTGTAAGAATTTTACAGTACAGATTCTCTTTAAAGCGGACCTGAACTCAGCTCGAAAAGATATGCAACAGCATAATATCCTTTTTAATACAAATATTGCAATACATCTGCTGTGTGTCTACTTCCTGCTATCATGGAAGCAGACATAAGATTATCATCCTGTGTTTACAAATTAGCTGCTCAGCCATGGCAGAGAAGATTCCTGAGCTGACACAGCTGAGAGATCAAATTACACTGGTGATTAGTCACAGATGAGGGGGAGTTAGACAGGCTAAACTCTCTAAATACACACAGAGTGCATTACTCTGAGAGTGATACGGAGGCTGCCCTATTTATTTTCTTTTTAACCATACCAGTTGCCTGGCTGTCCTGCTGATCCTCTGCCTCTAATACTCTTAGCCATAGCCCCTGAACAAGCATGCAGCAGATCACATGTCTATGACATTATTGTCAGACCTGACTGGATTAGCTGCATGCTTGTTTCTGGTGTGATTCAGACACTACAGCAGGAATGTTTGAAGGACAAACAAAGTGAGAGGGATTTGGGCGGATGTGGAGGCTGCCATATTTTCCTTTAAAAGAGAACCCGAGGTGGGTTTGAAAAATCCTATTAGGACACAGAGGCAAGTGCTGTATACCACAGTTCTCCAACCCTGTCCTAAAGGCCCACCGACAGTACATGTTTTGCAGGAAACCACAGACATGCACAGGTGGGGTAATTAGCGTCTCACCAGAGCTGATTAATTACCTCTGTGGATTTCCACAAAACATGTACTGTTGGTGGGCCTTGAGGACAGGGTTGGGGAACACTGCAAATGAGCATCCTCCGTGTCCTTACACACTATCTCCAGGCTCCCCCGGGCTCTGCTGTCCCCCATTAAAAAAACCCGCCAGGCTAGCGACACGAAGATTGTCACTAGCTGGCTGTTTACCTGAAGGCTTTCTGTCACCGCCGCTCCCCCATTTCCTCTATAGCGCGGGAGGGACACAGGCGGGGAGCTGCGCTATAGAGGAGGCGGGAGAACGGCAGTGACTGACAGCTAGGCCTGAACGATTTGATTTTAAATCAAAATCGCGATCGCGGGAATGGCGATTCCGTGATCGTCAAAGTGACGTTTTTTGGCGATATTTTCACCGCCCTCCTGCTGGGCAGGATTAACTGTCTAGCACTCCCGCTCTCCCGTTTAAAGGAGCAGCGGCTCATTACGTCCTTCCTTCCGCCTAGCCGCCTCCCCCTGCGTCATCAGCAGGCAGTCTCTGACTTTTTCTCTCCCGCTCAGCCTAGCGCGTCATTAGCTGGGCGGGTGGCAGACTCCGCCCACAGGCTCTTGCAGACGCTCTCTTACCCTCCGCGTTGGGAGAGGGCATAGCAGGATGGCAGCGCGGGAAGTTTGTTGGATCAACCGGAAGGTTCCGTGGCACCATGACGGGAGTTCAGAGGGCCATAGTCAGCAGCTTCCTCTCCAGGTGACACCTAGTGCCGCTGCGCTGTTGTGATCGGGGATCTTTGCTTTGGGTTATGACGTGGATCTGGGGGAGCAGAGAGTGTATCACAGGAACAAAGAGAATGGCTTCAATTCCTCAAGCATTACCGCATTCGATGATGCTGAAAACAGCTGACTTTACGGAGCACTTAAGAAAATGTTAATTCATCAAAGCTGTTACCGCATGAAAAGCTGAAATTACGGAGCAGTGAGATAAATTACCGACTTGTGCTCAACACATGTCAGTAAATGTCAATTCATCAAGGTTACAGCATTCGCTAACACATTCAGTGATCATCTCCAGCTCTCCTCTGTCAGTAAGGCGCTATTCGTGACCTTGAGACTATACAGTGTACTCCTAGCTGTTTATTACCTGAGGAAGCGGGAACATACCCGTGAAACGCGTTGCACTGTTTGTTTTGGAGTATATTAATAAACCTGTTGTCATAAACCTGATGGTATCTTGTCTGCTTCGGGGAGGCGAGTCCACCACCACCTCCTGAGGGATTTTAAGCCTTTTAGAACCTTTTATCTTGCTGGCGCCTCTGGTCACTCTTACATTATTAATATCCACCCCTGGTGGAGGGATGTTACCCCTTATTTCCTTATCTACAGAGAGCGACTTTTAATCCTGAGTGAGGACAGGTCTAATCTCCTCACCTGCCTATACAGTGGTTGCCTAGGAGGTAACCCACGATTGTGAGTATATATACTATATACTTTTCATTTCCAACCCCTTGTTTTGCATACTACACTATATTGGGCTCTCGGTATTTCTTTTGTCTCTGTCAGTAACTAGCTTCCAATGCCTTCCTGTGGATGTCCTTATGATTGACAGGAGCAGGCAGCCAATAGAAACAGCCCCTGTTCTCCTGCAAGTGTTGCTGATAGGTCACACAGACTTCTCCAGTGGAACAAGCTTCCAGACCCCCCCAGGCAGTGAGCAGAGAGAACAGGACAAAATATATTTCCCAGGTTCCCTTCGGTGGTGTAACCCTTTGAGTACCTGTTTGAAACTGCAAAGATGCTGGTGGTGAAATCACCAAGCATGCCATTTGTAATGTCTCCAGGAAGTTCATCTACGTTGTGGCAACTAAATACAATGTTAAGAAACACTGATGGACAGATTCAGAGCAGCAGAGGCAGTAAAACAAACTGTAAATATAACAAATGTTTACATCTAAAGGATTGTCGGGATGCCTTCTATTGTAATTGTCTCATGGCAGCTTGTAGCAACACAGAGACACTCCCAAGCTGCTCTGCACTGCTCTGCTGTTATCCAACAGCCTTTAATGAATTGATAGTAGTTCGGTAAATTACCGAACATCTACCAGATGTGTAAAAATGTTGAATTGGCACACACAAGTGTAAAATACCGAATGCGGTATTTTAACGACTGGGATTTTGTTATCGAACAGCCTTTGATGAATTGAAGCCAAGGTCTGTGGGATACAGGGATGCAAAAAGTGTGTGTTGTGGTTACAGGATCAGCAGAAAGGGTCTAAGGTGCAGAGAGTGCCGGGATGGGTTTCACAGGCTCTTGCATGACATAAAGAAAATGGTGAATCAAATCGAAATTGCAATTTCTGACAAAAATCGTGCAATTCAATTGTTTCCTAAAATTCTTCAGGCCTACTGACAGCCTTCAGCCAACCAGCTAGCGACAATCTGCGTGTCGCTAGCCTGGCGGTTTTTATTTTTTATTATGGGGACAGCAAAGCAAGGGGGGAGACAGGGAGGACACACTGTAAGGACACAGAAGCTGGGCACTGTATACGGAACGTGCCTCTGTGTCCTAATAGGATTTTTCAAACCCACCTCGGGTTCTCTTTAACCTTTTCGGGACCGCGTGCATTAGATTCTACGCCGCACTTGTGGCTGTTCTAGCCTGATGCGGCGTAGAATCTACGCCGGCCCGCAATTTCCGCTCCCGACGCGATCGTGCGCACCCGGAGGGGGAGATTAAGCTGTCATATGACAGCCGACATCTCCCCCGAGTGATCAGCAGCCATCGCGTATGGCTGCTGATCACGTGATCACTATGATCACGGTCGGATCGTAGTGATCAGTTTGACAGCTGCGGCGGCAGGGGGGTAAAGAAGAGGATCCACTGACCTCCCTGCCGTTCCCGTGACGATCGGCACCCCCCTCCGCTCTGGCCGGCATCTCTGCTCCGTCTGATGTCAGCGCCGGGTCCCGGCTTGATGACGTCATCAAGCCGCGACCCGGAACTGATCGTCAGACAGAACGGAGATGCCGGCAAGAGAAGAGGGTCCTGTGCGGCTCATCGCTGGAGCCTGGAAGGTAAGTGAAGGCTGCTGGCAGAAGGGGGGGGGGGGCACAGGCCACCATGGGGGGACACCAATCCAGCCAGCCGCACACGGGATCTGGCCGCCTGACTCCCCCCCCCCCCAAACGTGTGCACCCCCTCCCGCGCAAAATGCCTGGTCCTTAAGGGGGGGGGGGGGTAGGCGGCCGGTCCCGAAAAGAGAAGGTTAAGCAATACCAAATTCCTGGATATCCTGTTGATCCTCTGCCTCTAATACTTTGAGCCATAGTCCCTGAACAAGCATGCAGCAGATCAGGTGTTTCTGACATTATTGCCAGATGTGGCAAGATTAGCTGCATGTTTGTTTCCGGTGTGATTCAGACATTACCGCCGCCAAATAGGCAACTGGTATTGTTTAAAGGGAAATAAACATGGCAGCCTCCATATTCTTCTTACTTCAGTTGTCCTTTAAAGGGAACCTGAAGTGAGGGGTATATGGAGGCTGACATATTTATTTCCTTTTAAACAACACCAGTTGCCTGGCCTCTTGCTGGCATTTCCTGCATTAGTTGTACCGGAGTCACACACCTGAAACAAGCATTTGGCTAATCTAATCAGTCAGAAACACCTGATCTGCTGCATGCATCTGAGTGTATGGCTAAATGTATTAGAGGCAGAGGATCAGCGGGACAACCAGGTAACTGGCATTGCTTACAATAAAATGTCAGCCGTCCTATACCTCTCACTTCTAACTGGACAGAATTTTGACATTCCTGACTTGGGGTGTACTCACTTTTGTTATAAGAGATAATGACTGGCTGCTGTTACTTTGATGGGACAGCATGTTTACACTGTTATACAAGCTGTGCGCTGATTGCTTTACATTGTATCAAAGCGTCACATCTTCAGTGTTGTCCCATGAAAATATGTAATATTGGCAACATTATGAACTGGCTTTTTGTGAGATGCTGTCCTGCTTGACAAGAGCTTGTTGGATACGTTCTCCTGGCTGCGCTTCTGTGTATAAGTTTGGCCGTACTGCGCAGTAGCACAAAACTGCTCATCCACAGAGGGAAGCGCCACCACAAAAAAGAGGAGGACTCTTGGGCAGCGCTGCAAGGAGGTCGAGGAGGACGTGGCAAGTCTCTGGACCCTCCAGAAGTTCTCTGGGATTGTTCATAGTCAACTACTTTTTATGTAGCATGTGTCAAAAAAGAAAAACCGTAAAAAAAAAAGAGAAAATCCTTCTTAGCATTTCCCATCATTTTAGTTGTGGCTATTTTGAAGCCAATCCTTATGTCATTTCCTCCCTTACTCTCCTCTGCCTGATTGTGTATGCATTGCCCGCCCTCCACTATAGAAAGTGCCTTGTCTCAGCATAAGAAATATTGGCCAATCAGAGAGGAACAGAGGTGTGGGAGGGGAAAGAGGCTTCAGCCAATCGGGCTGCATTAGTTATGTCTGATGGGGAAGTAGAGAAGCAAAAAACGGACCCAGCATGCCCTGCAACTTCCTTTTTGCGGACCAAATTTTGTGTGTACCAAAAAAGTCAGGTAAACTGGGGAATGATCATTTATCAACAAGAAAAGTAATAGTGGTTTTAACTTTTGGATTGCCCGATTAGCATCTTTATTACTCGTTTACCAGATAAAAATAATTGATTTTATGCCCGACAGTTACACTTTAATGGACAACTGAAGTGCGAAGATTATAGAGGCTGTCAAATTTATTTTCTTTTAAACAATACAAGTTGCCTGGCAGCCCTGCTGATCTATTTGGCTACAGTAGTCTCTGAATCACACCAGAAACAAGCATGCAGCTAATCTTTTTAGAAACACTTGATCTGCTGCATGCTTGTTCAGGGTCTATGGCTAAAAGTATTAGTGGCAGAGGATCAGCAGGATAGCCAGGCATCTGGTATTGCTTAAAATGGAATAACTATGGCAGCCTCCATATCCCATTTGCTTCATTTCCTTAAAAGTGAATCTGCAAGAAAACTAAGTGCCCCGGGGGGGTAGTTTCCTCAGGAGGGAGAGGCCTCAGGATCCTTGCGAGGCTCCCCCGACAAGCTGAGCGCAGGTGCAGTAATGCGCGTCAATATTCACATTCTGCGTTCCTGTGCAGCTGCAGTATCAGCTTTCTGATCAGCTCAGGCAGAAATAGCAGAGAGCGGACCCAATCAGACTATTCCTGCCTGAGCCAATCGGAAAGCTGACACTGAGGCCACACAGGAGCGCAGAATATAAGTATTGCTGCACGTGTTGTTCTCTGGCTGCCAGTTCTGGATCCCGGAAGGTGGAAATGTAGGGAGCTTCATTAGGATCCTGAGGCTTCCCCCTCTTGAGGTCCGTATCCCCATAGGGGCAGGTTTTTCGGGGGTTATTTTATTACAGATTTCCTTTAACACGTATCGTGTAAACAAAAGCTGCATGTAATGCTCTCTTCCCCCTTATCTTCCCAGGAATACGATAAAGCTCTCAAATACATCCGGACCCTTCTTCACAAAGAGCCAACCAACACACAGGCCAAGGACCTGGAGAAGGTCATCGAGAAGAGGATGCAGAAAGGTGAGAAGGGCGTCCGATAAACCAACAGCCCATTATGCTAAAACCCCATAGATATGCTAAACTGCCGTTACCCAACGGGACCATTCATGATGGGTTTAGGTAACCGCGTACAGATGTTTGTTGTACAGAAACAGCAGGGCTCTCTGCTAATGTGGGTTGGTGGGGGGCAGCATGTCTGTGGGGAACCTCAATACCGTTCATCCAAGAATTATCCAACTTGGCCCCTTATTCCGTTCACTTTTTCTCCTAAGTTTTCAGAATCAGATGTATTCGCCAAGAGTGACAGTGCCACACTCGGAATAGTCTGTGGTACACATCAGCATTTTCTCTTAGGAGTTAACTTTTATATGTTTGTATAGTAGGTCTACAGGAGATCGCAGGGAAGAGAGACTGATCGGCAAATAAGGGTGTGAGAGGGGCGGCTTCCTGGACACCAAGTGATGCGGCTCACCAGCCTCATCATTATAACTACTGATGCTTGCGGCGCCACAGCAACTGCCTCCCTGCGGGTCACATGCAATTAAAAGCCAGGCAGACCCGCTAGAAAAGGCTTGGCGGTCTGCAGGTGGACAGTGGGCCAGATTTTGGACACCCCTGACCTAGGAGAAAACTTGGGAGAAAAATTGAATTGAGTAACCTTGGTGGTTGCTGTAGGGAGGCAAATTACATCTGGAGTCACCTGAACTCCCTTACAAAAGATCGTCCCGTATGATGAAAATCTAGCCTGTGTGGGCAACCTCATGGAAGTCCACCGAATGTCCTTTCCCCTAAAATAAAACATCCCCCGAAAATAAGACGTAGTATATTTCAAGCAAGCTAAGACATCCTAAGGCCTAGTTGGGCCGGGCTTTGCTCCCTCCCTCTGCAGAGAAATGAGCGGAGCATTACCGTTACAGCAGAAGAAACTCACCGGCTTCCGACATGCCAGCGTTAACGTCTCTCCTCAGCAGCGTCCAGCTTCCTCTCCCTGGCAACGACAGCTCTCGTCATGTGACGCACGCACGTCCGCGTCACACGACATGAGCCGCCATCGTCAAACAGAGGAACCGGGCGCTGCTGAATAGAGAAGTTATCACTGCCACGTCGGAAGCCGGTGAGTATCCTCTGCTGTAATGCTCACTTCGCCACTCTGCAGAGGGAAGGGCTTTACTGGGCTGGGGCTGCCGTTCTGTAGCCGAGGGGACCAGGTCCAGGGCAGCACATCAGAGAGGGAGGGAAGAGCTTTACTGTGCTGGGGGCTGCCACTGCGGAACAAAAAGTAAGCCCTCCCCGGAAATAAGACCTAGCATGTTATTTGGGGCTGAAATTAATATAAGACAGTGTCTTATTTTCGGGGAAACACGGTACGTTGTTTGCAAACAATCCATAGGTTATAACGTTGCATTGAATCGAACAGTGCTACGATGCGGTGCGATTGATTTTCAATGCTGTAATCTATAAAAAAATCAATGTGCTGTGTGTGGTACGGATGGATTCCTTCTGAATAGATTCCTTTCTGAAAGTAATGGATCGGTTTGGTAAATAGGTTGGAAATTTATAAGTGTATGGCCATCTAAAGAAGATAGATACTTAGATTCTGTTTCTTTGATTTTGCGCAAAAGTGGGAAAAAAATAACTTTGGACTTTCTTTCCTCTTCTTTCAGATGGACTGGTCGGCATGGCCATCGTTGGCGGTTTGGCAGTTGGTGTAGCGGGCATCGCCGGCCTAATCGGTCTGGCCATCTCTAAGTCAAAATAAAATTATAATTAACAGCTGCCACCTAAGACCATATTTTTCACAGCTAACTTGCGTAACCAAACTTTGTAACGGCGCAGGATTGGCCGGCGGAAGTCCCGGGAATGTGAGCCCTTGAGGAAGAGAAATAGTGGCCACGAAAGATACTTATCCAAGCCGCAAACCCTCTCATATCTTTATCCTTTCAATACTTCACCAATAACCTGTCGATCACTGTGATCCTCAGACTATGTAATTATACAGTATTTATATTTTGCCGCTAAACTTGCAATAGATTTTTATGTTTTTGGGGTTTTTTTGTTTTCATTTAATTAAAGTGTGTTTTTTTTTAAAGAACTAAGCACTTCGAGGGAACACCCCGCTCAGCCTTTTCTATTGCCTAGTTGAAAGTTTTCACTGTTTGAAAATGTTTTTGTAATATACATGCTTTATAAATTCCCAGCAGTTTTTGAAATAATAATAGTAATAATTTCTCTCTCGCCTGCTTTGTTCTGTCTGTGTCTAAGTGGGCGTGTTCAGTAGTGGGTGGAGCTTTCCGTAGCAAAAGTTGTTGAGGAAACATGCAGTGATGTGGACAGTCAGATGCTCTTTTTCCTAGCAGTTTTCTTTAGTAATAGATCGTCCCCTTCCCCTAAGTCCATAAAGGAAGGTGCCTTCAATGCACAAGTTATTTTGCAATCCTCATTTGGCATTGCAGCAAAAAGATGTCCGCCAACCAAGACTTGCAGCGTTCAGGAGTGGTTTCCTGACATAATGGATCTGTATACAGATGCCTTCTAAGCACTACTCCTTTCCCTTATTTTTTAATTTTTTTTCCCCGGGAAGTCAGGTGGTCATAGAGTCTCTCCACCCCCCCCCCCCCCCCATACGCTAATTATCCCCATATTTCCAGGTTGAAGCAGATTTATGTACATATTTATGCAAATATATGCAGCTTGCAAATGGACCAATCAATTTAAACCTGGGTGGGATTTGATTGGTTTATTTTCAGCTGCGTATATTTGTGTAAAAAATGTACCTAATCCTGCATGAACTGCATAAAGAAATATTTGCACCTCATTGATCATCCCAATTTATTAGGTGACAGATAGTAGAATGGCGGATATAGTCCTAGAGAACGACTATCGTAAATAATTTAGCCAAACGACGTAAAAACCGTCAACCACGAGCGACCAATATCTGGCATCCTGCCTGATCCAACTGGCGGACCAACTCAGATGACTGTTAGGCATTGTGCAGTCTGCCGGTGCATACAGAGCAGTTCAAATGGCAGTGTTCAAGAGCATGCGCGCAAGTCGTGTGGAATGTCGATTCTGCTTGTGCACAGAGTATTTGAACTACATCATGGTTAGGAAATATCACTGTGTGTGCACCGTAAATGACGTTCTTTTTTTTTTGCCTGAGAAATGTCGTTTGTTCAATGTTGCTTGTTTGTGTGTGAAGCAGGGCCGGATTTACCAAAAGGCACTGTAGGCACGTGCCTACAGGCGCCTGGTGATGGAAAGGCGGCCCGCCCCTCTCTGAGAAATGACGCTGATGTATGTACTTGTCAAGAATGTCAGTCAGGGGCGCCTCTAGCTACTTCCTACCATCAATATTAAGAGGCACCAGTAGCTACCTATGATGGGCAGGGGATGTAAGGGAGAAGTGACAGCTAAGCCAGCCAGAACACACTTGTGGTGCAGCTTGGTGGGGGTTTGTAGGCTCATGGAGGGCGGAGTCTGGGGTGCCAGGACATCTGTGCCTATAGGCTCCTGTGATGTAAATCCAGGCCTGGTGTGAAGTCTTTAACCAAGCATGTGTTCGGATCTGTACTGCTGCACAGATCATGTGACCATACATAGTGAAAGCGCATCGGACAGCTGTGATTGGCCTGCATGAAGGAGGGGGTTAGCTGAACACTTGTGGGATTTGAACCTGAGACGATACAGAGGGCCTACTATTTTTTGATTTGGGGGGGAGGGGAGAGCTATGCCAATGTCAAGATCTGCGGTGAGCGAATTCTCCGCTTTCAAGAAGGCTTGGGAATTTTTATAGCGTTTTATTGTATCTCTGAAAGGGAAATTGTAGCAAATTTTCAATAAATACTTTGCATTATTATTATGCTTACCGGAGAGTTCAGTCTGATTGCCATTCTTTTCATGCTTTTAGCGCAATCTCGCTTGTCAAAAATCAGCCAAGAATTAAAGGGGCACTACAGTGAAAAACTGTAAAATTTAAAATATGTGCAAACATAGACAAATAAGAAGTACATTTTTTTCCAGAGTAAAATGAGCCATACATTACTTTTCTCCTATGTTGCTGTCACTTACAGTAGGTAGTAGAAATCTGACACAAGTGACAGGTTTTGGACTAGTCCATCTCTTCATAGGGGATTCTCAGGGATATATTTATTTTCAAAAGCACTTAGTGAATGGCAGTTGCTCTGTCCAACTGCCAAAAAACTGTGTAACAAGCAGGGAAGCTGGCCAGCATCATAGTTTAAATCCTTTTTAGGGAATATCTTTATAAAGAATAAAAGCCTTGATGAGAATCCCCTATGAAGAGATGGACTAGTCCAAAACCTGTCACTTCTGTCAGATTTCTACTACCTACTGGTAGTGACAGCAACATAGGAGAAAAGTCATTTATGCCTCATTTTACTCTGGAAAAAAATGTACTTCTTATTTGTATATGTTTGCACATATTTTACATTTTACAGTTTTTCGCTGTAGTGCCCATTTAAGGTGGCCATACATCAGGCGACTTGGTGGCCAATCGACCATCCAATTCGATTATTATCTAATGTAGATGAAAATTGGTGCTGCCCAGTGCCTGCCTGACCGACAATGCGACCAATTTGGGGGTGAAATTTGGTCGCATTCTCAGTCGTGCATGCTGCTAAATGTTGCTCGATGGGGTGCGCGTCAGTATCGGTGTGGAATTTCCCAACGAACGCAATAAAACCCCCAATGCTTTCCCCCCAATGTCAATGTCGCCCCGTGTAAATGACCTGGTCTCGGCCTGTGCTTGTCCTTCGGGCGTATTCCCCTCTCCATACTTGCGTGCCCCGTGTGGTTTCCTAGTAAGGACGTGCATGTGACGTCACACACGCGCCCTTACTAGGAAACCTCGTGGCACACGTGCATGCAGAGATGGAATCCTGAAAGCCAATGGAGGCCGTGGAGAGGTAATGTAAACACTTTGCACGGGGGGACATAGACTTTGGGGTACAGCGGCGGCGAGGTGGCCGATTCCCGAGAGATTTCATGCTGAAATTGACCGGGAATCGGCCGGTGGTGTATGGACAGCTGACAGATCTCTCATCAAATTCGATGAGAGAGATTTGTCTCTTGGTCGAATCTGCCCCATCATCACTAGATGCATGGCTACCATTACTGATCACCATATACCTATCTCATGCAGATCTCTCTGAAAACCGATCGTGTTTCTGCCTTGCTTGCCTAAAGCCCCGCCCTTCCAGTGATGCTTAGCCTAGGCTGTTTACCTTTGCAGAATTCTCCACCCAGAGCATTCTGGGAGACAAGACATTATTTTTCACTGGCTTGAGAATCCTCAGAGACGAACATTCCACAGAGATCATCTGACAGGTATATAGATTTCATGGCGTGTGATAAATTTCAGAATGTAAATTGGGGTGATGAAAGATTATACGATGGGCAAATACTGACTAAAGAAAAATTATATAAATTAACATTGTTAAAAAATAAATAAAAAAAACTATTTTATTACCTTTTCACTACAGTTATTCTTTAAAGCCAGTGTTTACCAAGTTAAAAATAAAAAAGTCAGATACTCACCTAAGGAGAGGGAAGGCTCGGTCCTAATAAACCTTCCCTCTCCCGGTGCCCTCGGTGCTGCACTGGCTCCCCCGTACGCGTCCGCTGCCGCAGGGACTTTGGAAGCCTTCGGGAGCACTCGGGCTTCCGAAGATGGGCCGCTCCGTACTATGCACGCGTGAGAGCGTCATAGAGGGCGCTCGCGCATGCGTAGTATGCAGCGGCCCGTCTTCGGGAGCCTGAGTGCTCCTGAAGGCTTCCGAAAGCTCCCTTTAGCATGCGGAAGTGGCAGTATTTGACCGAACTGGTCGAATACTGCTACGGGGGGATCCTGCGCGGGACCGGGAGAGGAGAGGGAAGGCTCATTAGGGCCGAGCCTTCCCTCTCCTTAGGTGAGTATCTGACTTCTTTTTTATTTTTAACTTGGTAAACATTCACTTTAAAGAGCCCGTTCAGTGTGAAATTAACTTTTATTATATCGTCTTGTCATACAAAGTTATAACCTCCTGCCTGGACGGTTCCTCCCAAAATCCTCCCAGAGAGTAATATCAGCCGACTTCCAGCGCATGGCAGTTTCATTTAGAAAGAGTTTTATTTAGACTGAATAGGCTCTTTAAAGGAAAGCTGTCATGTTTATTAGTGGTTTAGCAAGGACAATCCGGCAACTGGTATTGTTATAAATTAAACTGTTATGCTGAGAAGAATACACGATTCGTTTTGTAGCTGATTAGATGGATCGATAGATCTCACTTTCGATTGTTTTGCCGCTCAATTTCTGATAGAAGTGAATGGAAAAAGATAAGAAAAACGAGATGACGATAAGTCGAGAGCTGAATCGAGAGCTGAAATCGAGCGGCAAAAACGATCGAGAGCAAAAACACATGGCAGAAACGAACCGTGTATTCCTAGCATTGGCCTCCATATCCCTCTCTATGCAGGTTCTCTTTGAGTGGAAAACACAGTGTTAAATACCTTGGTGACATAACCAGAGCCAGGGCTATGAGACACTCAGGCTAGGTTCACAGTGGGACGTTGCGTTTAGGGGACGTTATAGGGCACATAACGTGCCCCTAACGCAACGCCTGGTGCTCTCTGATGTGGACGTCAGAGTGAGCCGCGTTGTGCAGCTCACTCTGGCATCCGTGATACGTACTCTTGGACGCATGCGGCATCGCGTGGTCCCGCCCGGCCAATCGCCGCACAGAGCGGCCGCTCCAGGAAGTAAACACTGCATGTCACACCGTGCAGTGAATATTAATTAGCCATGTGCCCGGCCGCTCTCCCCTCCTCCCCAACATCACTGAGCGTGTGCAAACAGTCTAACGCGGCTTAGCCGCCTATAACACACAGCATGCAGTACTTTCTCCTGGCGTGCAGCGTTGCAATGTAGGCACTGTGAACAGCCCATTGATTTTTCATTACTGTGCGGTGGGCTGCGTTACAGGCTGCTCTAACGTTCGCCTGTAACGTCCCAATGTGAACCTAACCTGAAGCAAAAAAATAAAATGATATAATGAATTGGTTGTGATAATTACTAGAACATTAGTAGCAAAAAAAAAAAAACTTTCTCAATTTTTATTTTCAGTTATACTGTATAGTGTTTTTATAACATTGCATCATTCTCTAATATTTGCAGTTTACACACTACTCATCATTCTGAATGTTTTTTACAGAACAGGCAGTAAACTTTTGACCTGTCCTGAACTGTTCTCTGCAAAAGAAAAAAACAATACAGTTAAGATAACAGCCTTCAGAACACAGAGCTCTCTGCGACTTTGAAAGTGGTGGAGCTCAATGGCAATTTGCATAAATTAACTGGAGTTTCTTATCTCTTCCTGCACTGAAAACAACATTAGACTTATGCCTCTGTTCCTAATGCTTTATTTCTTAGCTGAACTACACATACAAATTATATTTTTTTTTTTCACTTCAGTGTCTCTTTATAGGACATTTTAGGGGCTTTTAGGACCATTGTAGCCACTTACACACTCCAATGAGTTCTGGGTCACCATGAGCTTGCTGGTTAGTCTGTACCTCTCGGTGTTACAAGCCCTACGGCATAGAGCCAACTTAATCCATGCCATGCACTGATGAGGATCAAACAATCCGAAACAGAAGCAGAAGATCAGCAGGGCTGCCAGGCAACTGGTATTGTTTAAAAGGAAATAAATATGGCAGCCTCCATATCGCTCTCACTTCAGATGTCCTTTAAACAAAAAAGTACAATTGACAAACTCCTGGAGAAGAATTCCATCAGTGGATCCATTCTTTTAGGATGCTGCAGTTTTTGTTCCTTAGCAGCTGTTAGGCTTGCTTCCACCATGGCATTTAGTCTTTGCAGCCTCTTGCCGATCAAGTAGTCTACCAATCACAGAGCCTATAACAGAAGCCTCAGCAGGAAGCCAGTGGAATGGTGGGAGCTCGCTCATTGGTTGTAGAAGACCAGGACCTGTAGAATCAGCAATGCTTTCTGCCTGTGAGTATGGCAGTCCTATCCATGTTTCACTGCAGGGTTTACATTACTTGTATGGAACTCTAACCAGTATGGATGAAGAGATGGAAGCTGGACTTGGTGAAGGAGTTCTGGTGACAATGATGGAGACGAGGGTCCCCCTAAGCGGCATACATATGAATCGGCCTATTGAGAGATTTGGGTACAGGATACAGCCGATATACAGCTTACCTGGGTTCTGTAGAATAACTTTCGCTGCAGAGAATTACTTGCACTTGGCGGCCTTGTGGCTCTCTGTCTTCTTGGGCAGCAGCACGTCCTGGATGTTGGGCAGGACGCCCCCCTGGGCGATGGTCACGCCACCCAGCAGCTTGTTGAGCTCCTCGTCGTTGCGCACGGCCAGCTGCAGGTGGCGGGGGATGATGCGAGTCTTCTTGTTGTCCCAAGCGGCGTTGCCAGCCAGCTCCAAGATCTCAGCGGTCAGATACTCCAGCACTGCGGCCAGATAGACTGGGGCTCCGGCCCCCACCCGCTCCGCATAGCTGCCCTTCCTCAGCAGACGGTGAACATGGCCGACTGGGAACTGCAGCCCGGCCTGGGAGCCTTGGCACGAGCCTTGCCGCCTTGTTTGCCTCTTCCGGACATGATAGCTTATAGAACTCTCCAACCCAACACGAGAATAACCTGCCTGGAGCTTGTCTACGACCACCTTGATAGACCAGATGCATATGCCAGAATTCTACTTCTGGATTTCAGCTCAGCCTTCAATACTATCTGCCCATGCACTCTACAGAAAGATCTAGCCGAACTTGGTGTCCATCCCACCCTACGTCTTTGAATCACAGACTTTCTTTCCAACAGGTCCCAAGTCGTCAAACTAGGGCACATCCACTCTCGGACAATGACCACCAATACGGGTGCACCTCAAGGCTGTATCTTGTCCCCTCTGCTGTTCTCTCTGTACGCGAACAACTGCAGATCCACAGCCGACTCTGTCAAGGTCATCAAGTTCGCAGACGACCCCACCATTGTTGGCCTCATCACTAAGGACAATGTACAGGAGTACAGCCAGCAGGTGGAGAGAATCTGCCAGTGGTGTAAGGAGAACATGCTGGTGCTTAATACTGCAAAAACTGTTGAGCTGATCATTGACTTCAGGAAGTCTGCTCCTCCCCCTCCTCCAATCTACATTGATGGTACCGAGGTGGCTAGGGTACCCTGCGCCCGTCTCCTAGGCATAACCATCTCCAGGGATCTCAGCAGGAAGCCCAACATCACTGCCATCCAGCGGAAAGCCCAGCAGAGACTCTTCTTCCTCCGCCAACTGAGGAAGTTCGGCATGGCCCAAGAGATTCTGAAAAGTTTCTACTTCTCCACCATTGAGTTAATCCCCTGCTCCTCCCTTCTAGTCTGCTACGCCGGCTCCACCGCCACCAACAGGCATAAACTACAGAGAGTGATCAGGTCAGCGGAGAGGATCATTGGGAGCTCCCTCCCCCCACTTGACCACCTATATAACACAAGACTGCGCTCTAGGGCGTTGAGGATTGCCAATGATCCCTCCCACCCAGGCTACCGCTACTTCAGCCCGCAGGCTTCGAACCATCTCTACCAGGACTGCCAGACACCGCAACTCTTTCTTACCATCAGCGGTCAGCCTCCTAAACTCCCTCCATATACTTCCATCAGAAAACTCCCACAAATAGCCAAGGCCACGCCTCGGCCAGTCAGCTGGCCTGGAAAGCACGGATCACTCTGGACTAATCAAACTAATCTGAACCACTAGTCGCCAGTAACGTAATTTAATTTCATATTATAGTCTCTGCAATTGCTCTGCGCGTAATGAACAAGCCACTGTGGCCCCCTATGGTTAACTGCACTCTATGTCTCTTGCTGTCTATGTATTCCCTATTCCGAGCAGGGACGGATCTAGGGGGGGGGGCAAGCGGGTCTCTTGCCCCAGCCGCAGTTAGTTGAATTCTTAAAAAGGCGGCAAAATGTGGATGGGGAATGGCAGTTTAGGCGCCAAAACCTGACCTTGCCCCAGGCGCAACTTGGGGCAGCTTGGTCTAGATCCGTCCCTGATTCCGAGCTTTGTATTGTGCCAAACCCAATTCCAAGCATGACCCAGTTATGCCTGGCGAAAATAAATGATTCTGATTCTGACCTTATTCCTGCACAAGTCCTAGTGGCGATAATTACTATTCCCCCTCCAGGCCGCCATGAATAGTGGGGAAAAGATGTAATTCGGCTTGCAGCAATTGCTGGTGAGCGAATTACGGTAGTTTTATAGTAATTTTTGCTCCGTCTTGATGGCGCCCATATTACTCACTGAGCACCACTATACCTGTAATTCCTATTATGGCCAATGGTGGCGCCTGCTGCGCTCAAATCTACGCTGTCTTTATAGCACTTAGCGAAGCCATCATCTGCTCACTGCCTCGGCCATGCGACCGCTGTAAAAACAGCGCAGGAGATTTGAGAGCAGCTGCGCCACCAGTGGCCGTAACAGGAATTCCGATTATAGCGGAGCTCAACACAAATTACTTTGAAACCACTGTAATTCGTCCGCCAACAATAGCTGGAAGCTGAATCACGTCTTTCCCCCATTATCTGTGGTGGCCATTTATCGGTTTTACCCTGTGCCTAAAACTCCCGGCGGCTGATTCATAGGTACGCCGGCCACGTACCAGAGATGGAGGAGCAGAGGACAAAGGTAAATATTTGGAGATGTGTTGTCTGTGTGGTTGTTAAGGGTTGGTGGCATTGTGTTAGAAGACAATGAGGGAGGTTGGCAGTCACTTTCTGTTTGCTCAGTGAGATCATGCTGGCTGCAGAGTTCATACACAGAAGTCGCTGAAGGCTGCAAACTCTTCCAGTGCCAAATGCCGTCCATCATATCCTAAGTGAGGGCTCAAACCCACTAGAGCAATTTTCTGAATGTTTAGGGAGCGATTCAGACCACCAGCGATTTCCCTAAATGCTCAGCTGATGTTAATGGGCTAAATTCCACTGGAGCGATTGCGATTACCAAATCGCAGAACGCGGGACATGCAGCATTTATCGCATTTAGCGTTAGCGGTTCTGCAATGTAAAGTATATGCACGCTGGCATAATCGCTCATCAAATCCTACACAGAGCAATTTTGCTAGCGTTTTGAAGTTACTGCACACTGTAACAAAATTAAAATTAATTGAAAGGACCAATCAGAATTAAAAATGCTAATCGGTACACAACCGCTAGTAAATTGAATACACACTTTAAAATCGCTACTGACAACGCTCATGAAATCGCTTGCAAACCGCTCATACAAAACACTAGCGATTGAGATTAACGATAGCGTTTTGTAGTGGGTTCCAGGCCTTAGCTGTGTTAACCACTTTACCCCCAGCGCTGCGGATTTCTCCGTCCCTTTTTCCACCCTGTTAACACCAGGGACGGAGAAATCCACACCTGACGCCGCTCCCGCCGCTGTCCGCGCTTCCGCTCGCTCGTCTGCACGTGCACGCCGCCGCCCGCTCGCCCGGAGATCAATGAGCGGGAAAAACCGTTGATCCAAGCCCCCGCAATGATCAGCTGCTTCTACGAGAAGCAGCGCGATCATTGTGAAAAAAAAAAAGTTTCCCAGCCTCATACCACTTCCTGCAAGTGTCCTTCCGGACGCTTGCAGGACGCATAAACAAAAAGTTACTGTGGCCATCTTGTGGCCAAATAGTAAAACTACACCCTAAAGCATTTTTCATATACAAATACATTAGTTATACACTACAAATTAAATCATTACCGCCCACACTCCCCAATTTATTTTTATTTATTTTTTGTAATAAAAAAAAAAAAATTACAATAAAAAAAAAAACATAAATAGTTACCTTGGGGACTGAACTTTTTAAATATTTATGTCAAGAGGGTATAACACTGTTACTTTATCAACTATGGGCTTGTAATTAGGGATGGACTGAAAAAAATGTACCTTTATTTCCAAATAAAATATTGACACCAGACATTGTGATAGGGACATAATTTAAACGGTTTTATAACTGGGACAAATGGGCAAATACATTTCATGGGTTTTAATTACAGTAGCATGCATTATTTAAAAACTAAAGGCCTAAAACTGAAAAATAATAAATTTTTTCCCACATTTTTTCCTATTTTCCCATTAAAACACATTTAGAATAAAATAATTCTTGGCATAATGTCCCACCTAAAGAAAGCCTAATTGGTGGCGAAAAAAACAAGATATAGTTCATTTCATTGCGATAAGTAATGATAAAGTTATAGACTAATTAATGGAAGGAGCGCTGAAAGGTGAAAATTGCTCTGGTGCTCAAGGGGTAAAACCCCTCAGTGGTGAAGTGGTTAAAGCAGGAGGGTCAGCCATACTATCCCGGGAAGGGGGGGAAACGCACGTATGAAAGTATATAAATACTTGTTCTACTTATATAACGTGTATTGTACTGTCCACGTACATAGTACAGTACATGTCCATAGTAAATGGGGTTACTGCTGTAAATTGCCGGGCTTTATTTCTCTGAAGAGAGAGGGGAGCCGGGGCCAAACTGCGGAAATGGAGTAATGCAGGGACTTTAGGACCACTTTGTGAGACAAGTCTCCAGAGGTAAATATAACTTTTCATTACAGCAGCGTTGACGGATTTTTGGATGGATGTCCTCTTTAACCACTTGATGACCACAGTGGTAAACCCCCTAAAGACCAGGCTAATTATTACTAAAATGGCCACTGCAGCTTTAAGGGCAAGCTGCAGGGCTGCACAACACAGCACACGAGTAATCCCCCCCCCCCTTTTCCCCCCACCAACAGAGCTCTCTGTTGGTGGGGTCTGATCGCCCTCCAGTTGTTTTTGTTTTTTAATCATTATTTATGTTAGGTTTTTTAAAATATTTTTCACTATTTATTTATTTTATTTTTTTTAAACCCTGTCTTCCCCCAGCCGGCCAATCAGGCGATCGGCTGTCATAGGCTTCAGCCTATGAGAGCCTATCGCTCTCTTGTCCCCCAGGAGAACATGTCACATGGCTGTCCCCGGTACAGCGCTGCTGCTGATCGCAGCGCTATACTAACAGAAAAGATGGCGGTTTCGCCATCTATCAGTCTTCCGAACAGCAATCGCCGCTCGGAGACTGAAGGCGGGGCGGAGCTCCGCCCCCCCCGAGCAGGAGATGTGCGTGCAGCCTGCACGCGATCTCCTGCAAAGTGCAGCCCCAGGACTTGACGCCAATTGGCCTGAGGCGATCTTAAAGTAGTTAAGGATGTGAGAAAGAGCTTTGTCCATTGAAAGAATAATTTTAATCTTATTACTAATATTATAAATGCGAAAGTTTGGATGTTTGTGACTCGATCACACAACAATGGCTGAACGGATTTGAATGAAATTTGGCGCACACATAGTACATTACCTGGAATAACATATAGGATAGTTTTTATCCCCATAACCAAAAAGTGGGTGGAGACAAATACAAATTTCACTGGGAAAATGTAAACAGCAGCCATTCTTACACTGTTAATGGTAGGGTTCTCAAACTTTGCACAGTTGGTTACTGGGTGACAGGGATAATATTCATAAAAGTGGGTGGAGCCTACAAAAGCCGATGAAAATTCACCTATTGATTTTCAAAGGGAATATTTAATTGCTGCCATTCTTGCACTGTTAATGGCACAAGCCTCAAACCTGTACAGTTGATCATTGGGTGACTGGGGTTCAAATTCATAAAAAAAGGGGGTGAAGCTACAAACGGCCAATCAGATTTGTTTAATTTCAATGCAAATTATTGATGCCAAAGCCGCAACGCTCTCAAACTTGGTCATTGAGAAATTGTGTGTTAGGGTTAGGAGAAGTGGGCAGAGCCAACATCAGAAAAGTGAGTGGAGCCTACAAAAGCCATTCAAAATTTACCTATTGTATTTAAGGGGAATATTTAATTACTGCCATTCTTGCACTGTTAATGGCACGAGCCTCAAACCTGGTACAGTTGGTCATTGGGTGACTGGGGTTCAAATTCAGAAAATGGGGTGGAGCCACAGCCAATCAGATTTGTTTCATTTCAAAGCAAATTACTGATGCCAAAGACTGCAAAGCTCACAAACTTGGTCATTGAGTAATTGTGTGTTAGGGTTAGAAAAAGTGGGCAGAGCCAACACCAGCCAAATACGTATCCGGGCAACACCGGCCCATCATCTAGTATTGGAAAAAAAGATAAAAACTTTTGTTTCAATTTTACTGTCTAGACTTTCTAAGTAATAATTAACACATGTGTTATACATTAAACAGTTTTGATTTCTGCTCTTTACTTCCCATGAAAGTGAAACGGTCGTAGCAAGGTCAAGCAGTAAGTCAGCACTGTCCACATTCCCAGCTCTTCTACACATACACTATATTTTAAATCAGACAGAGGCTGACTAGACAATCTACATACAGTGGTATGCGAAAGTTTTGGCAACCGTGTTAATTGTCATGATTTTCCTGTTTAAATCGTTGGTTGTTACAATAAAAAATGT
This sequence comes from Hyperolius riggenbachi, assembly GCF_040937935.1. Lineage (NCBI taxonomy): Eukaryota > Metazoa > Chordata > Amphibia > Anura > Hyperoliidae > Hyperolius > Hyperolius riggenbachi. Next base: position 29,974,932 of record NC_090648.1, read on the forward strand.
CAGACAAATATATAGGAGACACACACAGTGATATTTGAGAAGTGAAATGAAGTTTATTGCATTTACAGAAAGTGTGAAATAATTGTTTAAACAAAATTAGACAGGTGCATAAATTTGAGCACAGCAAAAATCAATATTTAGTGGATCTTCCTTTTGCAGAAATTACAGCTTAAACACTTCCTGTAGGTTCCAATGAGAGTCTGAATTCTGGTTGAAGGTATTTTGGACCATTCCTCTTTACAAAACATCTCCAGTTCATTCAGGTTTGATGGCTTCCGAGCATGGACGGCTCTCTTTAACTCACACCACAGATTTTCATTTATATTCCGGTCTGGGGACTGAGATGGCCATTCCAGAACATTGTACGTGTTCCTCTGCATGAATGTCTTAGTGGATTTTGAGCAGAATTTAGGGTTGTTGTCTTGTTGGTAGATCCAGCCCTGGCGCAGCTTCAGCTTTGTCACTGATTCCTGGAGATTGGTCTCCATAATCTGCTGATACTGAGTGGAATCCATGCGTCCCTCAACCTTGACAAGATTCTCAGTCCCTGCACTGGCCACACAGCCCCACAGCATGATGGAACCACCACCATATTTTACTGTAGGTAGCAGGTGTTTTCTTGGAATGCTGTGTTTTTTTCCCTCCATGCATAATGCCCCTTGTTATGCCAAAATAACTCAATTTTAGTTTCATCAGCCCACAGCACCTTATTCCAAAATGAAGCTGGCCTGTCCAAATGTGCTTTAGCATAACTCAAGCGGCTCGGTTTGTGCTGAGGGTGGATAAATGGCTTCCTCTGCATCACTCTCACATATAGCATCTCCTTGTGTAAAGTGTGCCGAATGGTTGAACGATGCACAGTGACTCCATCTGCAGCAAGATGATGTTGTAAGTCTTTGGTGCTGGTCTGTGGGTTGACTGTTGACTGTTCTCACAATTTTTTCGCTTCTGTATAGCTGAGATTTTTCTTGGTCTGCCACTTCGAGCCATAACTTGAACTGAGCCTCTGGTCTTCCATTTCCTCAATATGTTCCTAACTGTGGAAACAGACAGCTGAAATCTCTGAGACAGCTTTCTGTATCCTTCCTCTAAACCATGATGTTGAACAATCGTCTTCAGGTCATTTGAGAGTTGTTTTGAGACCCCCATGTTGCTATTCTTCATTGAAAATTAAAAGAGGAGGGAAACTTACAATTGACCCCCTTAAATACTCTTTCTGATAATTGGATTCACCTGTGTATGTAGGTCAGGGGTCACTGAGTTTACCAAGCCAATTTGAGTTCCAATAATTAGTTCTAAAGGTTTTGGAATCAATAAAATGACAACAGTGCCCAAATGTATGCACCTGCCTAATTTTAAACAATTATTGCGCACTTTCTGTAAATCCAATAAACGTCATTTCACTTCTCAAATATCACTGTGTGTGTCTCCTATATGATATATTCAATTGACTTTTTTTATTGTAACAACCAACAATTTATACAGGAAAATCCTGACGATTAACAAGGTTGCCCAAACTTTTACATCTCACAAGTGTGTGTGTGTGTCGCGATTACTCGAAAATCACTGATTTGAACGAAACTTGGTACACAGATCCCCTACTACCTGGGATGATATGTTCTGCGGGTCTCGCAGCCCCCTGCACACCTGGGCGGAGCTACAAACAGCGAATCAGATTTCACCATTCATGTCAATGGAAAAAACTGGCATTCTCACAGCAATAAAGCCGAAGTCCCCAAACTTGGCACAGTTGCTCACTTGGTGACCGAGGTGAAAAATTTGGGGAAAGTGAGCGGAGCATAAAAGAGGCAATTACATTTCAGATATTAATTTTCAAAAGGAAAATGTAAACTGCAGCCATTCTAAAGGTGGCCACACACCATGCAATTTTTTAAATATCTGTTCAATTTAAGAATTGCAATCAATTTTTCTGACTGATTGTAACATTTCAACAATATGACCAATGTACCACACAACTATGTTCACTTGTGTCCCCAGTTATGATAAAAATGATTGGAAACGCTGACAAAATTGCTAGGGTGTGTATATTAATAAATTGACAATCTAACACACACCATACAATCTTTAGAAAGATTGAAGAAAAATATCTGGCATTCCGGATCGATAAAAACGGGAAATCCGATCAGATTTTTCAGTCGTTTTTATCGAATTGCCGTAAAATCGGATCATTTTATGGTATCGTGTGTGTGGTCACCTTTAGGCTCCCTGCACACTGCATGCGATTCTGATTCCGATTTTTAATCTTTACTGCATGCTGCGGTTTTTGATCCGTTTTTCTGTTGAATGTATTCAGGGAAAATCAGAATTGAAAATCGGAAACGGAATAGGAAAACAGATTTGCAGTGTGCAGGGAGCCTTAGACTGTTAATTGCAGAGTTTCTTAAACTTCACATACTTGGTCACTGGGTGATTGGAATTAATATTCAGGAAAGTGGGTGTAGCCTATAGCAGCCAATCATAATTAACTTATGATCTTAAAGGGGAATGTTTAAATGTTTGCCTTTCTTACACTGTTAATAGCAGAGGCCTCAAACCTGCTACAGTTGGCCATTGGGTGACTGGGGTTCAAATTCAAAAAAAGGGGTGGAGCTGCTGCTTTTTTGGCAATTGGAAACAGCTGTTAGTTCCTACAATGCAACAAGGTACCTAGGTCCTGACATCACACTGTGGGAGGGGTTTCACCACAATATCAGCCATACAGAGCCCCCTGATGATCCGCTTGAGAGAAGGTAAAGCTTTCTCATGGGAAAGGGGGTATCAGCTGCTGATTGGGATGAAGTTCAATCCTTGCTTACAGTTCCTCTTTAAAACTCCTCTATGCCTTGCTGTATCCGGCAAAGCTCTGCTCAAGGAGAAAATATATTCTCCAGTCACCATGAGAGGCTGCGTTGTATTTAGATCAGAATGGAAAGCACATGAAATCACAGTCAAGAGGGAACCTTGCTTCTCCTGCCACATGGCATAAGCAATTCTGACCAGAATGCATCGTTACAACTTTTGCGGCTGCATCTGTTGAGTCATTCTTCACTCGTCTATAGATGTGTCCTTTTTCGGTGCAAACCTTGACTGATACAATGGCCTCATGTCCAGGGGACCAGGGATCCTATGCATGCTACCCTCAGGTTCATGCATTCTACAGTATCGGGTCATACAAGGGCAATGGCCTCTGATACTGACCTCTGAAACTGATAAAACAAAAGTAGGAGAGAAACTGAGAGCCCCAGAGGAGAGGGCAGTGTAAAGCAATCTATAGATATACTCACAAGCATGAGTTACCTCCAAGGTAACCACTGTCAGGGCAGCTGGGGATCATAAATGTGTCCTCACTCAGGTAAAATTGTTGCTCTCTGTAGTAGGAAAAAGAGGCGGGGCTGAACCCCTCCAAGGGTGGACAAGTATGGAACTTAAAGCGGAATGAAACCCTGCATTTCTTCTTTGCTCTAATAGATTATTTACAGCATATTATATACAACCAGCATTTTTGTTTTGTTTTATTTTATAGTTAAATCGACTTTTTAAGTGTTAACTGTTTTATTGTTTCTGCTCAATGACACATTCATTGAAGTATGCCAGAGCTAAAATATATGAACTATTGGCCTTTTTAGCTCTTTCCTGCTCTCAGAAGCTAATTTCTGCTAGGAAAATGTTTTATAGTTGGAATTTCTTATCAGTGAGGTTCACACTGTAGTCACTTCCTGTCTGAGTCAGGACTGAGTCAGCCACTTACATACCTGATATTTAACTCTTTCAGGCAGAGAAAGAAAAAAAGGAACACCGCCTAGTTATTTGTGTGCTAGGCACTGTACATACCCATGTCTATCTCCATGTCACATGTCACCTCGGGTATCCTGTAACTATTTGCTGTTAGTAATATGACTAGTGAGCAATCTACAAGTTGTAAGCTGAAATGTTTCCGGTTTGGCTGCTGCAGATAAGTGGCTGGCCATATTAGGGCTTCTTCCTAACATCCTACATCTCCTCCCATCTACCACAACTGGATTATTAAAAAGGAAATCGACTTGCCACTCCTTTCAGAGCTTGTTCACAGTGCTTAATTGCATTACAGATTAATTCTGCATGTCACCTCACTGCTCATACAACTCTATGGGGCTGTTCACAGTACTGCATTTTAACTGATCCCATAATTCTAAGGCCCGGTTTACATCTGCGTTTCGAGCGAAAAGGATTCGGTGAGCGTATCCGGTCTCCGCTTCACCGGCTCAGTCCATGGCCCGTTCACATAGTGAAAATGGATCTGATCAATGATTGATCGGATCCGTTTTCACTCAGCAAATACATACCTCATTTTCAGTAGCAGCCGGCGGTAGAGGCTTCCTCTTCTTCCGCTGTGACTACACAGCATGTCATGTGACTAGTCACATGACGCGGAAGAAGACGGAAGCCTCTACCGCCGGCTGCTACTGAAGATTTGGTATGTATAAACCCTCCCTCACCCACCCGCCCAGCTGCTGCACCCTCCTGTTGCTCAGGTTCGCGTCGGCACATGCCCCCATTCCCCGTGGAATGGTTCGTTTCTTCACTAGTGTGAAGAAACGTTCCGTTCTCCATTGTCCCCAATGCTGCAGCATTTTTGTCTGTATCCGTTTCCGGTCTGGAAAATTAGGGCCTGCAGAAATGTTTGCATCTGGGAATCGGGACGTACAGAACGTATCCGTACCAACCAGTGCTGGGCCGAAATTACGCATGAGCGTAATTACGCATCGTAATTCAATGTAAATTTACGCGTAAGCGTTACGCGTAACTTACGGTCTTACGCGTAATTATTTACGCGTAAGACCGTAAGTGGTATCGTAATTACACTGTCTACCGTAATTGCTAGGCATGCGTAATTTTACGAACACTTACCCGTAATTTTACGCGTAATTACTAACGTAAAATCTCCCATTTTCTAAGAGTAGCCAATCAGTCAACATCCTAAGCAACCAATAGTATCTTCTCCCGCCCTTCAGTATAAGCGTACGTTTTGACGCATACGAATGATATGTACGCAATAACTGTCACATTGACGGCTATTGCGTACATATCATCCGCAAAAAATACGCATTAATGGGTATTACGGCACTACGCGTAACATTGTAGAGTAAGCGCCTTCATTACGGTATCCTTACGCGTAATTGCGTAAGTTTACGCGTAATTACAGTGATGTACCGTAGATAATTTCCTACGCCGTAACCGTAATTGCGTAATACCGTAAAATTACGCGTAATGATCCGTAAGCGTAGATTTTTCCATTACGACCAGCACTGGTACCAACAGACGCATGTGAACGGTTCCATAGGTTAACATTGGATCCATTCACATCCGTTCCATTTGTACAGTATACGTTCCGGTTCCGATCCGCAAAAAAACGCTAATGTGAACCGGGCCTTACTCACCTGCAGGCTTTATATCAGAGTCTATAGCCAGTCTCCATTGTAGTTCACATTCATTATAACACATCCGCTATGCAGTGGACCACTGTGAATCCAGCCTCATTCCTCTTATTTAAGGGGAGTGTCTATTTTACTATGTAGAAAAAGTCCTCTTTACTCCTAAAGGGACTCAGAGCTCTAGAAAATAAAAAGATTTATACATACCTGGGGCTTCCTCCAGCCCTTACGCTCCGATCGCTCCCACGCCGCCATCGCACTTCCGTCAGTCAGCTCCAGTCTACGCAGGAGAAGTGCGCACTTTGCGCATCTCTCCAGCAGCTGCTGGAGACATACGTAGAGGATGCACTTCTCTTATGCCAGACTGGAGCTGACTGACAAAAGTTCGGGGACCCGGTACCGGCGATGCAGAAGACTGAGGACGGCGGCGTGGGAGCGGTCGGAGCGTATGGGCTGGAGGAAGCCCCAGGTATGTATAAATCTTTTTATTTTCTAGAGCTCTGGGACACTTTAAACATGGGGTTAAATCAATCCCGAGCTAAAGCTTGGGCTCAAAATCAGATATTCACCTGAAGAAAGGGAAGGATCCAAGAAGAGGAGCTGCACGGCCCCGATATGATTAGCGGAAATGCTTTGATGCTAATCTTCCAGGGGGGTCGTGCTCAGTGATGGGGGACATCAGACCAGCGAGAGAAGCCTCAATAGAATCTTGAAGCTTCCCTCTCTTTAGGTAAGTATCTCATTTTGCACCCCAGCTTCGGTTCGGGTTCACTTTAAGCGATCTGAGATTATTACAGATCAATGGGGTGTTCTAGATGAAATGACCAGATTTTATAAAAATGTATGTTCCTCTAGACCAGTGTTTCCCAACCGCTGTTCCGCGGCACACTAGTGTGCCGCAGGATGTTGCCTGGTGTGCCGTGCGGGGATCCCCAACCTGTGGTCCGCGGGATGCAGGACTGTCCTCTTCCTCCCCCCTCCCGCCCGTCCCCGCGGCCGCCGCTTTTATTACCTTAGCAGCGGCCGCTCTCCCCTCTCCAGCGCATGTATTTATTCAAGCAGCGTATCTCCCGGCTGCTCTGTGTGTGATGCGCAGGAAGCAGGGCTCGGTTACCATAGTAACGGCGATACATATCGCCGTTACAGGAAGCCGCTGCTCTACTTCCTTCTGCATCACACAGAGCAGCCGGGAGATACGCTGCTTGAATAAATACACGCGCCGGAGAGGGGAGGAGCGGCAGCTGTTAAGGTAATAACAGCGGCGGGGGCACCACCTACCCATACTGGCTATACCGGAGCACTATACTGGCTATCCTGGGGCACTTCACTAGCTATCCTGGGGCACTATACTAGCTATCCTGGGGCACTATACTGGGGTGCTATCCTGGGGCACTATACTGGCTATACTGGGGCACTATACTAGCTATACTGGGGCACTATACTGGCTATACTGGGGCACTATTCTAGCTATACTGGGGCACTATCCTGGGGCACTATACTGGCTATACTGGGGCACTATTCTGGCTATACTGGGGCACTATACTAGCTATCCTGGGGCACTATACTGGGGCACTATTCTGGCTATACTGGGGCACTATACTGGAGCACTATACTGGCTATACTGGGGCACTATACTGGCTATACTGGAGCACTATACTAGCTATACTGGGGCACTATACTAGCTATACTGGGGCACTATTCTGGCTATACTGGAGCACTATACTGGCTATACTGGAGCACTATACTGGCTATACTGGGGCACTATACTGGCTATACTGGAGCACTATACTAGCTATACTGGGGCACTATACTAGCTATACTGGGGCACTATTCTGGCTATACTGGGGCACTATTCTGGCTATACTGGGGCACTATTCTGGCTATACTGGGGCACTATACTGGCTATACTGGAGCACTATACTGGCTATACTGGGGCACTATACTGGCTATACTGGAGCACTATACTAGCTATACTGGGGCACTATACTAGCTATACTGGGGCACTATTCTGGCTGTACTGGGGCACTATACTGGCTATACTGGGGCACTATACTAGCTATACTGAGGCAACTAAACTCCCTATACTGGGGCAACTAAACTCCCTATACTGGGGCAACTATGCTAACTATGCAGCCGCACCCCAGCCCCCCCCCCCCCCCATAGCCTGCTGCGCACGGCACTGTCCACTAGGTCGCGCAAACACCCGGCGTCCCCCCCCCCCCCCGCGCGCGACGTTCCCCGGAGAAAAATTTGGTCAGAAAGTGTTCCCCGGGCCGGAAAGGGTTGGGAACCACTGCTCTAGACTCTACTCAAGATTTATCCTCCTTTCTATCTCAGGTGAATCTACCACAATTGATTGAGGACAAAAGAGAGTTATTAGACGCCCCCATCTATCTCACTGGATGAAATATCATCAGCTATAGCTTTCTTTCCTAACCATAAATCCCCCTTAATCTTCCGAGATGTATATTATCGCTTTTAATAGTGGACACTTCAAGTCCTCTATACTTTTAGCATCAATAGTACTTATTCTTAAAGCAGGATAGAACCGCTACTTCCTAAGTCTTTCCGACCAATTTTACTCTTGACATCTGACATGAAGATAATGGCTAAGACACTGGCTACAAGATTGGGTCAGGCTTATCCACCCTGATCAGTCAGGATTTAACCCGACTAAATCTACAGCTTTGAACATTAGAAGACTTTTTCTTAATCTCCAATTAAATCCGGATCATACAGGAAACAGAGCTCTACTTTTGCTTGACGTTGTTAAAGCATTTGATAGCGTGGATCGGAGGTACGACTGGGAAGAGCTGGAGAAAATGGGCTTTGGCGCTTCCTCAATAAACCGTGCAGGATATCTGCCTCCTTCAATTAATCCCGTCTCATCGATGTAAACATTATACCTAGAAAAACAATCCATAGGGAGCACTTGACACGTCCTCCCTAAAATGGACCCAAATGCTGTATGACAAACCAACTTGAGGTTGAATGGTTTGCTTTCACCCACTCTTCAGCCCAGGGGAGTATCTGTGTAATATAGCGCCTATGACAAAAACTGAAAATGTAAATCTCCCCCCCCCCTCCCCCAGCATCCTTTCTGGTGTACATGTGTTATACCAAATCACGCATCAGCAGCTGACATGTTTCAGACCTACTGGTCCTTAATCATAGCTATGATTAAGGACCAGTAGGTCTGAAACATGTCAGCTGCTGATGCGTGATTTGGTGTTGATCTTGGATATGTTACAATAAAGGATTCATTTAAGGACACGAGCGGACCCTCTCTTTTTGCTACTGATCTCTGGATTTGGCCTTCCTGGTTCCAGCACTGTCCTAGTCTGAGTGAGCGGTGTTTGGTGCTCTTTCTGCTGTACATGTGTTATAGTTGTCTGTGGTTTTTGGCTCAGTATATTGCTGAAATAATGTTTTGGGAAATTTCTTCACACCCATAACAAGTGTAGCCACAAAAACACCTGATCTGAAGTATAGTCCCCTGTATTACAGGGGGTAAAGTAGTAGTTTGGGGTCCAAAACAGCTCTGGGCCGCTGCTCCCCTTTAGTTAAACCCGTGACTCTAGACAATTCATGAAGTAGCCACATGCCTACTGATAAAATAATCAAGTAGCTAAGTGCCTCACAATAAACAAATGAAATAGCCAGGTGAGTCAAGGATCCGAGGTGAGACTGCGTGGGTACGGGACAGCTGCAGGTGAGTAAAACTCTTTTTTTTTTTTTGCCTTAAAGGATACCCGAAGTGACATGTGACATGATGAGATAGACATGTGTATGTACAGTGCCTAGCACACAGATAACTATGCTGTGTTTGTTTTTTTCTTTCTCTGCCTGAAAGAGTTAAATATCAGGTATGTAAGTGACTGACAGTCCTGACTCAGACAGAAAGTGACTACAGTGTGACCCTCACTGATAAGAAATTCCAACTATAAAACACTTTCCTAGCAGAAAATGGCTTCTGAGAGCAAGAAAAAGGTAAAAAGGGGAATTTCTTATCAGTGAGGGTCACACTGTAGTCACTTCCTGTCTGAGTCAGGACTGAGTCAGCCACTTACATACCTGATATTTAACTCTTTCCGGCAGAGAAAGAAAAAAAGGAACACAGCATAGTTATTTGTGTGCTAGGCAGTGTACATACACATATCTATCTCATCATGTCACATGTCACTTCGGGTATCCTTTAAGGCAAAAAAAAAAAAAAAAGTTTTACTCACCTGCAGCTGTCCCGTACCCACGCAGTCTCACTCGGATCCTCCTGGCCCCGCCGGCAGCTACTTCCGGTTTCGGTGACAGGCCTGGGAACGCGAGTGATTCTTTGCGTTCCTGGCAGCAATAGCCCCCTGTATACTGCTATTGCGTCCAGGAACACGAAGAATCACTCGCGTTCCCAGGCCTGTCTGGTCTGTCGCCGATAACGGAAGTAGCTGCCGGCAGGGACAGGAGGATCCGAGCGAGACTGCGAGGGCACCGGACAGCTGCAGGGGGCTGGTAGAAGCCCCAGGTGAGTAGAACTCCCTTTAAAGGATCTCCTTCAAACTATGGGCTCGATTCACAAAGCGGTGCTAACCCAGTTAGAGACTTTAGGCGTGATAACCATTGCATCACGCTGGTGAAAAGCCAGTTTAGGCGTGATAAGTTTAGGTGTGATAAGTTTAGGCATGCTAAGTTTAGATAAGTGTAGATAGCGTGCAAAGTCCCGCACACAAAGCAGCACCATTAAACTCTATGCGAAGTGCACCAGACTTTGCTAGCACAAAACCTTTGATCAGCTGTGCACTGCGGTGCTAACGCAGTTGGTGCTTAAACTTATCACGCCTAAACTTATCACACCTAAACTTATCATGCCTAAACTTATCACACCTAAACTTATCACACCTAAACTTATCATGCCTAAACTTATCACACCTAAACTTATCATGCCTAAACTTATCACACCTAGGGCTCGATTCACCAAGCGGTGCAAAGTGTTAGCACAGTGGTGAAAAGGCCCTTATCACGCCTAAAGTCACTTTAGGCATGATAAGAAGAAACTCGCGCGAAGTTGCCGCGCGTTCGCGCGTACGCGCGTAAGTGCGCGCGCAACACCCGACGCTTCGCGCGAAGCTCCCATTAAGCCCTATGGGACTTTGCGCGCGCTCTCACGCGCGTACGCGCGAACGCGCTTACGCGCGGTAACTTCGCGCGAAGAGCAGGAAAAATCGGTGATAACTCAGTGGTGAAAAGGTCATCACGCCTAAAGTCTTTTAGGCGTGATAACTGGGTTATCACCGCTTTGTGAATCGAGGCCCTAAACTTATCACGCCTAAACTGAGTTTAGGCGTGATAAAGGGCTTTTCACCAGGGTGCTAACTGTTAGCACCGCTTTGTGAATCGAGCCCTATGTGTTCTAAAATGACAATGTACAAATAATGTCTAAGTAGCTGTGTAAATATTTTCCTACTTTTCATGTTAAATATCAGCAGCAAAAGCTGTAATTCATTGTGTGTAGATCTTAGCTACGTTTGGAATGTCTCATTTGCAGAGGTATAAATCTGTAAGAATCTCTGCAGTCAGACATGCTGAGAACAGTGTAATATTGAAGCAGATTACCTGACAGGCTTTTGTTCATAAATCAGATTTCACACACACAATTACAGATGTTTATGTTATATATAAGATACATTGGGCCTGATTCACAAAGCGGTGCTAACAGTTAGCACGCTGGTGAAAAGCCCTTTATCATGCCTAAACTCAGTTTAGGCATGATAAGTTTAGGTGTGATAAGTTTAGGCGTGATAAGTTTAAGCACCAACTGGGTTAGCACCGCAGTGCACAGCTGATCAAAAGTTTTGCGCTAGCAAAGTCTGGTGCACTTCGCATAGAGTTTAATGGCGCTGCTTTGCGTGCGGGACTTTGCGCGCAATCTAAACTTATCTAAATTTAGCATGCCTAAACTTATCATGCCTAAACTTATCACGCCTAAACTTATCATGCCTAAACTGGCTTTTCACCAGCGTGGTGCAATGGTTATCACGCCTAAAGTCTCTAACTGGGTTAGCACCGCTTTGTAAATCGAGCCCATAGGGCTCGATTCACAAAGCGGTGCTAACCCAGTTAGCACGCCTAAAAGACTTTAGGCATGATAACCATTGCACCACTCTGGTGAAAAGCCAGTTTAGGTGTGATAAGTTTAGGCATGATAAGTTTAGGTGTGATAAGTTTAGGCATGCTAAGTTTAGATAAGTTTAGATCGCTTGCAAAGTCCCGCACGCAAAGCAGCGCCATTAAACTTTATACGAAGTGCACCAGTCTTTGCTAGCATAAAACTTTTGATCAGCTGTGCACTGCGGTGCTAACGCAGTTGCCGCTTAAACTTATCACACCTAAACTTATCACACCTAAACTTATCATGCCTAAACTTATCACACCTAAACTTATCACACCTAAACTTATCATGCCTAAACTGAGTTTAGGCATGATAAAGGGCTTTTCACCAGGGTGCTAACTGTTAGCACCGCTTTGTGAATCAGGCCCATAGAGTTAATGATGCACTGTGAAGGGAATCCCCTCCCCTCATGGCTGATTCTGCCATCAGAATTTCAGCAGACTGTCATCAGAAAAGTGTGAAAGGGATTAGATAATAGTAAACGGAGAGATAAGGATTCAGATGTACACACCAACACTTAGCAGCACTTCCCAAACATTTCATATCTTAATTGAAAAAAACATGTCAATCGATAGTGTCCCTTTAAATCTGGCAAATTTGTTCAACAGACATCCCAAGTGACAGGAGGTGCTGGGGGGAGTTGAGAGCAGGGGTTGCCAACTAAACAGGAAGTAAAGGGGGTCCTAAATCGCAGAAAGGGGGGGGGTGCCCAGCAAACAGATCTCTGCAGGAAAGCCCAGCACAAGGTAGTTATGCAGGGCATGTTTAGGCCCCGGCCAGGCTTTGGCCTCTCTTTGTAACCTGGAATGACACGGCTTGCGGTCACTGAGGGTGAATTACGAGTGAACTCTTTGTCGCCTCACCCCTCAGGGCATTGCCACTAAAGCGGAAATGGCAGGAGAAATCCCACAGTGTCCCTCTGGCAGTCACGGAGATGCGTTGGGTGACAATGACACAGTTGAAATGATCAATGAATCTTTATGGCTCCGCAGACTACCTCTGCAGAGATACTTCTGGTTAGTGATGTATAAAGAAGGGTCATTGTAACAGCAGGTAGCGCTCGCGCGGGTCGAATAACCGGTTTTTCAGCCAAGGGCCGAGAATAAAGCCTATATTGTATTTATACACGATCGCGTTTTACAGCTTATGTCAATAAAACGGGATTTCAACAAAGACCAGCGAGTGTTTTTCCCTCTGGAAGCGCGAGCCAATCAGAGCGCAGCGTGTCGCAATGTCAGGATGGCAGAGAGTGCCGAGAAATTGCTATTTCTATGAAAACTGCGTTTTCCTTCACGTGTGTGGCTAATGTGTCTCCTCTTGCTGATCCGCTGCCAGTGTTTAAAGAGGAACTGTAACCAAGGATTGCACTTCATCCCAATCAGTAGCTGATACAGTATCTCCTTTCCCATGAGAACTCTTTACCTTTTCTCAAATAGATCATCAGGGGGCTCTGTATGGCTGATATTGTGGTGAGACCCCTCCCACAGTGTGATGTCATGACCATGGCCCTGACAGTATGCTGTCTGTGAACCTCGTTGCATTGTGGGAAATAGCGGCTTTTTCCAACTGCCAAGCAAGCAGCATCTCCCTCTGTGCACAGAACTCTCAGTATTGACCATTCCATACAGATCACCTGGCAGGACTTAAAGAGAATCTGTACTCTAACATTTTTACAGCAAAAAGCATACCATTCTATTCATTATGTTCTCCTGGGCCCCTCTGTGCTGTTTCTGCCACTCTCTGCTGCAAACCTGGCTTGTAATTAACAGTTTTAGGCAGTGTTTACAAACAAACTAACCAGCTTCTGATAGGCTCACATAAGCAGAGTGTGTGAGTCATACAGAGCCTGCAGGGGGCCTGGAGGGGGTGTGTATAGCTTCTACCAATCACAAGCAGCCCTGCACATTCCACACATTCCAGCTTTAGCCCGAATGGACTGTGCCGACAGAAGGAAACAGATTAGATCATATAACAGAGATAACACAGCCACTGTGCAACTAGGAAAGGCTGCAGTAAGCCAGAGCACATTAGAACAGGCATAGGAACTTATAGGATAGAAGAACTAAGGCTGAAAAGTTTGTTACAGAGTCTCTTTAAGATGTCACCACCAGTGATTAATTTCAGATTGTAAATCGGGAGGAGGAAAGATTTTACAATGAGCAAACACTGACTAAATAATCTATAAATGAATATTGTAAACAATAAGCAATTGTATTCATTATGTTATTTTCACTACAATTCGTCTTTAACCTCCCAGCCGCCGGGAGGCACCGCTCAGGCCCCGCTGGGCCGATTTGCATAATTTTTTTTTTGTTACACGCAGCTAGCACTTTGCTAGCTGCGTGTAACCTCCGATCGCCGCCGCTACCCGCCGATCCGCCGCTATCCGTCGCGCCAAAGAGGGACAGTTGGGAGCTATGCCAATATATGCCACTGGCTTAATTACCATAGCAGTCATAGCCACTGCTATGGGGCCCATTGCGGGGGTGGGGGGGAGGGGGGGGGGCCTTGTCAGCCCCGGGCTGCCTATTAGGCGGGGTGAGGCAGGTCCCTCAGGCGGCAAAGGTAGGGGGGTGGCGCTTGCCTGGCCATGGGGGGGGGGAGCCAAGCTGGAGGGGGTAGCAGCCAGGAAGGGGAGCAGTGGGCATAGTGGAAGGGAGGGGGGGGTCGGACCCCCCCCCCCACCTGTGGCTCCCCCGTCCTCTCTCCCCCCACCAGCTAATTGCGCAGCAGGTGGTCAGACAGCGGGCGGGGGAGCAATTACTTACTTCTTCCTTCAGCGTTCCAGCTTGTGTACCACCTCTCGTCACTTCCTGCAATGAGCAACATTGCAGGAAGTGACGAGCGATGGTACGCAGCGCTGGAACGCGGAAGGAAGAAGTGAGTAATTGCTCTCCAGCCTACTGTCTGACCACCCGCTGCGCAATTAGCTGGAGGGGGAGAGAGGACGGGGGGACCCAGGTGAGGGAGGGGGGGGTCCCACCGCTGTGCCCGCTGCTCCCCATCCTGGCTGCTACTCCCTCCAGGCTACCTGGGAGAAATTATACTACCTATGGGCGGGGGGCGGAGGCATCCTCACGAGTATGCTCAGGCAGCAAAAAGTCTAGAGCCCGCCCTGGCCCCTTGTGTGTGGCCGGCGGTGATACTGGGGTCAGCTGCGGGCATCATGGAAACCCACGGCAAGCCCCCTGAGGTGCAGAGTAGTGCAAGCCAAGAATTATAGACAAGTCACCTCTGTAGGCTCCAACGATTTACTCCATGCATCTCTATGACTACAGCCCTTGTCACATGACCCCACACCTGGTCATGTGATCAGAGTGGTGTGATTAAATGCTGATCAGGTCATGTGATTAAATGCTGTAACCAAGAAGCAGGTCACTCCTCAGCACTAAAGAATACAACCTATCTGAAGAGTGGCTTGCAAACTTCACGGACACTTAAACTCCGCACATTCACTTACTCATTATCCCCCTCCACCTGCTACTCACTCACACTTAGACTCTTCCATAGCCCCATATGATCATACTAATTTTAAACTTTTCTCGTTTATCCCATCCCTGGATGAAAACATATTCCTATATTGAAACAAATCACAAAAACACAGCCTACCATAACTCCTATTAATACAAACTGCGTAAGCTGAACTAGTTTCTTCTCTCCATCCCCCACCCCCCTTTTTCTACCCTTTTGACCAATGATTGTCCATCAACAAGGAAGACCCACTTCTGTCTTCTTATTCCAAGCCCAGAGTGGCCATGTTAATTGGAACATCGAGACACAAGCAACCTATGCAATCATATAGAATACTGTTGTTTTTAAAGCAGCGTACACACGCCGGACTTACGACGGGTCCGTCGTTGCCTCCCGCTGGGTGGGCGTGCCAGCGACAGTCCGGCGTGTGTACGCTCTGTCGTCAGACTGATACGGCTGTTTCTGAGCGATCCGCCCGGAGTGTTAAAATGTCTACAAACATGTTTATAAACAAAATTGATATGAGGAATGGTTTTTACCAGTTGTTATACCACTGTTATTCTCCTGATGCTGTTACTCGGATGCATGTTATTGTTAAATTTGAGAAACTTCAATAAAAACAAGTGAAACAAAAGAATTAAAAAAAAAAAAAAAAATAATGCTGTAACCTACGCATTTATTTCCCCAAATTTTGCAATGATGAAATAAAACAGATATGGTAAATTTGGATAAAAAATATTGGATCATCAGTGGCCACCTTTAGTTGGGGGTGTTGGGGTTAGGCACCAACTTAGTTGGGTTGAAGGTTAGGCCCCGGTTCCCATTAGCATTTTTTTACGGAACCGGACATACGGATCCGGCCCCATCTGGATCCGGTGAAAACAGTTCGTTTTACAGCCAGTGTGTTGTAAAACGTCAGTTTTCATTGGTTCCTATATGCTGCAAAACCTTCCGTTTTTGTTCCGTTGAGTGAAATGGTCTGCGCTCAGCGGAATGGACCACGGACCCCAGGGCCGGAGCTACCATAGAAAAAAATAGGCAACTGCCCCAGGCCCCAGAGCCTGTAGGGGCCCCAAGTTGCCCCTCCCTATGTTAACTGTTGCTCCCCAGGGTTTCTTCTGCAGAGTCTGTTAAGTTGGGAGGTGATTGGGGGAGGGTCAGCAGCCAGGTCAGAGGCTCAGGAGGGAAGTTTGGCTGCAACAAAGGGCCTCTAATGACGCTTTTTGGTCGGGGGGTGTCTGTTGGGGGGCCCCCCAGGCTAATTTTGCCCTAGGGCCCAACTGTTACTTGAACCGGCCCTGACGGACCCGTACCGCTGGTTCCGTTGGCAATCGCTAATGTGAATCGAGGCCTCAGGCGTTAGTATGGGGTAGAAGGTACACTGAAATACTTCCTAAAAAGGGTGGGTGCAGTAGCATGGCTCATTGAGACAAGACTGCATAATAGGAGAATATAAGAGCACAAAATAACCTGCAGCAGCACATTTTCCGATAGATTAAGTTATCACATTCGTAGGCACAAAGTCTGTAGCGCAACATTGCCCCCCCCCCCCCCCCCCCCCCGATGCTGCCGCAGTGAAAAAAAAAACATCAAGGTGTGCATTATTGTTGTTACATATTGACTATGGTGATCAGAGGATACTATGCATACTGCAGCAGTGTCTTTTAAAACAATATAGTATTACTAAGGAGGCAAAATTATATAGCACAATGTTTGCCTGAGATGCTGTAGCAGTGAAAAATCAGTTTAAAAAAAGTAGAATAAACTGCAGAAGCGTAGACATTTATAAAACATAAAGGGCTTACTGCACTTTAAAGGACCACTATCTTGAAAATTTGTAAAAGTACAAAAACATGAAAACACATAAATAAAAAGTAGATTTATCCCAGAGTAGAATGTGCTATAAATTACTTTTCTCCTATGTTGCTGTTACTTACAGTAGGTAGTGGAAATTTGACAGATGTGACAGGTTTTGGACTTACCCCATCGCCTCATGGGGATTTCTCTGTTTTTTTTTTTATTTTATTTTCAAAAAGCACTTAGTGAATGACAATTGCTCAGTCCAACTGATGTGTGTGTGTGTGCGTGTGTGTGTGTGTGGGGGGGGGGGGGGTTGCATCTTTATATAGATGAAATACTGAGAATCCCCATGAAGAGATGGGCTAGTCAAAAACCTGTCAGTTCCCGCCAGATTTCTACTACATACCTGTAACTACTGTAAGTATTTTATAGTTCATCACTCTAGGAAAAACACACCTCTTATTTGTATGTTTTAATTTATTTTAAATATGACATTTTTTTTCAAGTATCTGTGTGTATCTCTCTAGCAGCTGCCGGAGAGATACGTAGAGGGCGCACTTTTGTTGCGTCAGACTGGCTGCGACTGGCCGAAGTTACTGGACCTGATACCGGTGCATTAGAAGATTGAGGACGGCGGCGTGGGAGTGATCGGTGCGAAGGGGGCTGGAGGAAGCCCCCGGTATATATAAAATTTTTATCTCTTATCGTCTCTGGTACACTTTACATTGAAAAAAGAATTGCCCATTTACTTGTCAGGGGTTTCTTCCAGCCCCCTGAAAGTCTTCCTCGTTTCTCGCCATCATCCTGCACTCCGCCATTCCTCCGGTGTCCCCCCTCCAATGCTGGATGCTTGGCCCCGTACCGAACACCTCATCCAACGCACTCCTCTAACCTGAAGCGCTCTGCGCATGCGCACTACGTAGTTGTGACATACTGCGCATGTGCAGATTGCTCTCGGCCCCGGGCCGAGCAGTCAGCAATAACCACCCCAACCAGGAAGTAAGTTTGGGGATCAGTACGCAGTAACGAAGGGGGACAGAGGAGAAAGGGGGGGGAGGTGGGCATAAAGAGAGCCCACTACACATGCCTGCTCTCCCCGTTTTTTAAATTCTTTTTGCACTAAGGTATCCTTTAAGATTTACTTTAAAGGGAACCTTAACTGAGAGGGATATGGATGTTTCCTTTTAAACAATACCAGTTGCCTGGCTGTCCTGCTGATCTCTTTGACTGCAGCAGTGGCTGAATCACACACCTGAAAAAAGCATGCAGCTAATCCAGTCTGACTCCAGTCAGAGCACCTGATCTGCATGCTTGTTGAGGGGGTGTGGCTAAAAGTATTAGAGACACAGGATCGGCAGGAGAGTCAGTCAACTGGTATTGTTATAAAAGGAAAAATCCACATCCTTCTCAGTTTAGGTTCCCTTTAAGGGTGAAGAGCCAGAAAGCTTCTTTCTCGAGCAGGAGAGGACCTCTGCTGCCTCCTCTCCTGGGTGGCCGGACCTGGTCGATCACCATGCCCCTCAGGGACTCTCTCTTTTGTGGCTGAATAGTGTACTGCAGGGCAGGGCCGAGGCAGAGGTGAGAGAGGCTCCAGCCTCAGGGCGCAGTGTACAAGGGGACAGAATCGAGTGCAAAATCGAGTGGAAAAAACGATTGGGTAGGAAAATCGAGCGGAAAATCGTAACGTGCGTACCCAGGATAAGAGCTCTGCCTCTGATACAGGAAATCTGATGTTGAATCTTAGCTCTTCCTGTTCAGTAAGCCAGCACCTATTCAGTAAGGAGACCTTGGACAAGACTCCCTAAGGTGCCCATTAACGGCACACTTTTTTCACCAAATGTGATCTTTCTATGCGATTTTTACGATCGAATTGTAAAGAAAATTTGCCGTTTAGGAATGCAATCGATAGTGAACGATTCTTTGGTCGATTGCTTTATGCATAGCTCCCAACTGTCCCTCTTTTGGAGGGACAGTCCCTCTTTGGGAGCCCTGTCTCTCTTTCCTCCCCATTTGTCCCTCTTTCAGGACTTTGTCCCTCCTTCTATGTAGATATATATATTTTTCTACAAAAAAAATGCGTTTGATTGACTCTAAACTTTATTCTCATCCTTTAAATTGATATATTACTAATTTAAAAAATGTTAATATGCAGGAAAATGAACCAGGATAGAAAGGACCAGTGTGGTTTGAATTATATAACAACATAGTTTTCTTATGAAATCTTTATGGTATGCTTGACTAGGGGTGTGACAGGGGCGTGATCCGGGTGTGGTAGGGGCATGGCTTATGTGTCCCTCTTTCTCATCTCAAACAGTTGGGAGGTGTGGCTTTATGGGTTAAAAATCAACCTGAAAGTTGGAAAATATGATCGCATTTGAAGAAAGAATTGTTCAATAAATGTGAACATTCGATAATTGCCTTCAGGTTACTTACGTGCATTCAAATCGCAACGAAAGATCGCATTTAGTCAAAAATTGTACCGTTAATGGGGGCCCCTTAACACTGCTCCTGCCTATAGAGCGCATCCTAGTGGCTGCAGCTCTGACGCTTTGAGTCCGCCAGGAGAAAAGCGCAATGTAAATGTTATTTGCCTTGTCTGTTTGTCTCTGTTACTGGTGGTTCCTCACGTCACATAGTCATTCCCATTTCTAAGTTCAAAGAGAAGTGACAGTACCTGGCACCAGATGCAGCAGGGCAGACACACCAGGACTGGGACCAGGACACAGAGCGTGCTCATCCAGAATCCTTGTAATCCAATCGAGTTGAAGAAAAAAGCGGGGCACCACTCCTTTAAAAGTCCCTTTATTCCGGTGGGGAAGACAGCAGGTACATGCAGTGGGGGTATCAAGTGCCTGACAGCTGTTTCGCTGGGTTAAACCAGCTTCTTCAGAGGCAGTATGTACACAAGACACCATAAAAACGCTTCTTAAATATTGTAATGGAGGCCAGAAACACCCTCCCACCTCTCCGAGAAACAGGCTCTCCAATTGGACACTGGGCGACACAGACCGCCTCCTTACCTCTTGCACTGACAGCCGCCTGCGCTCAGCTGCTTGCTGATGATTGCCGCGTTCTGTCTAGAGGATACTACGTCATCGGGGGTGAGGTCGCCCTATCAGCTGGGAGCAGGGTGGGGTTATGGCTACAGGAAGAGAACGAACGGTGCTAGCCAGCGTGGGACACATACCATGCGGAAGGAACTTCCGCATGAGGAGGCGGAAACCTACCACATGAGTCATTGGGGCAGCTCTAGCCAATGGCGAGCAGCGAGTCTCCCCGCTCACAAGTCCCGAGGCTCTGACTGGTCATTGGTTAAGCACTCCTCATAACTGGACGCGCCCACTGGAACTTATAGACACCACTCGATCTCTATCACATTACATGAAAAAGTGATTAAAAACAACAAGAATAAAAACATAGCTTCAATTATGAATGTGCACCACGTTTTAGATCAAGAATATACCAAACAGTTAATACGATCTCTATTTGCATATCAAAAAGAGGAGTATCTACAATGTAATAGGAGGGGTACCTGAGTAATATCAGGAGACAGTGGGGGCTAATATGGACTCAAAAAACAATGCAGCTCATTCCTATCATTTAAGCCCAATGGACCACATGCCCTAGTCAGTGAAATAATCCTTGCCTCTTGCTGTAATAACAATAATTCACGATTACCTCCTCGTCGGGGTGGTGGAACTGTCAAAATACCTGAAAACTGTAAACAGCTTGTATTGCCATCATGCTGTTCTCTCACATGTTTAATCAATCTGCCCGCCCCTATCCCTGTCTTAACAGAATTCACATGCTCTTGAAAACGGGTGCATAACTCTCGGGTGGTTTGCCCTATGTAGAAAGAGCCACATCTACAAACAATGCAGTATACCACATACTTAGATCTGCAATGTAAGAAATCTTTTATGGTAAGTATGGTACCTCCCAATTGTATGCTCCGCCCATGTTTAAACTGATGACAATGATTGCAGTTTCCACATCTGTGGTTTCCGTTAGGGATAAATCTCTGCAACCAATTTGAAGAACTTGAAGAATTTGTTCTTCTGTATTCACTTTTAGTAACAATATCTCCGACGGTTCTCGCTCGTCGAAATGAAATCAGGGGTTTGGTTTGGGCATAAGACCCCAAAAGGGAGTCGTCTTGTAAAATGTGCCAGTGTTTTAGAATGGTGGATTTAATCTGATTTGCCATCGGGGTAAAATCAAATACACATGTAAGAGGTTGATTGGCATCTCGTTCTCTCCGGGTATGTTTTTGGGGCTTGCGTTGCAGTAGGTTGGTTCTCTCAAGATTATCAGCACGACGAAAAGCTCTATTGAGTTCAATCCTGCTATAACCCCTATTGGCCAATCGTACCGTCAATTCACGACTTTGTTGGAGGAAATCCTCCCTTCTGGAGTTATTCCTTTTTAGTCTGACGTATTGGCCATAGGGGATAGCCTTGATTGTGTGCGTCGGGTGGTAACTGGCATTCGACAACAATGAATTGGTTGCAGTGGATTTTCTATGGCCTTTAGATAGAAGCTGGCCCCCTTCAATAAAGAGTTCAATACGTCAGACTAAAAAGGAATAACTCCAGAAGGGAGGATACCCGGAGAGAACGAGATGCCAATCAACCTCTTACATGTGTATTTGATTTTACCCCGATGGCAAATCAGATTAAATCCACCATTCTAAAACACTGGCACATTTTACAAGACGACTCCCTTTTGGGGTCTTATGCCCAAACCAAACCCCTGATTTCATTTCGACGAGCGAGAACCGTCGGAGATATTGTTACTAAAAGTGAATACAGAAGAACAAATTCTTCAAGTTCTTCAAATTGGTTGCAGAGATTTATCCCTAACGGAAACCACAGATGTGGAAACTGCAATCATTGTCATCAGTTTAAACATGGGCGGAGCATACAATTGGGAGGTACCATACTTACCATAAAAGATTTCTTACATTGCAGATCTAAGTATGTGGTATACTGCATTGTTTGTAGATGTGGCTCTTTCTACATAGGGCAAACCACCCGAGAGTTATGCACCCGTTTTCAAGAGCATGTGAATTCTGTTAAGACAGGGATAGGGGCGGGCAGATTGATTAAACATGTGAGAGAACAGCATGATGGCAATACAAGCTGTTTACAGTTTTCAGGTATTTTGACAGTTCCACCACCCCGACGAGGAGGTAATCGTGAATTATTGTTATTACAGCAAGAGGCAAGGATTATTTCACTGACTAGGGCATGTGGTCCATTGGGCTTAAATGATAGGAATGAGCTGCATTGTTTTTTGAGTCCATATTAGCCCCCACTGTCTCCTGATATTACTCAGGTACCCCTCCTATTACATTGTAGATACTCCTCTTTTTGATATGCAAATAGAGATCGTATTAACTGTTTGGTATATTCTTGATCTAAAACGTGGTGCACATTCATAATTGAAGCTATGTTTTTATTCTTGTTGTTTTTAATCACTTTTTCATGTAATGTGATAGAGATCGAGTGGTGTCTATAAGTTCCAGTGGGCGCGTCCAGTTATGAGGAGTGCTTAAAGGGACTCCGAGCTCAAAAAAAAAAAGAAAGTTGTACTCACCATGGGCTTTCTCCAGCCCAGTGCTGGTCGGGAGGTCCCACGCCGGCGTCCTGGCTCCTCTCCTTCTCCCCGCTCCGGAATGGCTGGCAGGCCGCAGCCCGGGCGACACTCTCCCGAGTGTCGGGCTTCTTCTTCCGCATATGACGCGGATTACGTCACACGCCGGCCGCCTCGCGTCATCATGGCGGCCGGCGTGAAAGTACTGCGCATGCGCGAACAAAGCGCGCATGCGCAGTACTTTCACGCCGGCCGCCATGATGACGCGAGGCGGCCGGCGTGTGACGTAATCCGCGTCATATGCGGAAGAAGAAGCCCGACACTCGGGAGAGTGTCGCCCGGGCTGCGGCCTGCCAGCCATTCCGGAGCGGGGAGAAGGAGAGGAGCCAGGACGCCGGCGTGGGACCTCCCGACCAGCACTGGGCTGGAGAAAGCCCATGGTGAGTACAACTTTCTTTTTTTTTTTGTGCTCGGAGTCCCTTTAACCAATGACCAGTCAGAGCCTCGGGACTTGTGAGCGGGGAGACTCGCTGCTCGCCATTGGCTAGAGCTGCCCCAATGACTCATGTGGTAGGTTTCCGCCTCCTCATGCGGAAGTTCCTTCCGTATGGGATGCGTCCCACGCTGGCTAGCACCGTTCGTTCTCTTCCTGTAGCCATAACCCCACCCTGCTCCCAGCTGATAGGGCGACCTCACCCCCGATGACGTAGTATCCTCTAGACAGAACGCGGCAATCATCAGCAAGCAGCTGAGCGCAGGCGGCTGTCAGTGCAAGAGGTAAGGAGGCGGTCTGTGTCGCCCAGTGTCCAATTGGAGAGCCTGTTTCTCGGAGAGGTGGGAGGGTGTTTCTGGCCTCCATTACAATATTTAAGAAGCGTTTTTATGGTGTCTTGTGTACATACTGCCTCTGAAGAAGCTGGTTTAACCCAGCGAAACAGCTGTCAGGCACTTGATACCCCCACTGCATGTACCTGCTGTCTCCCCCACCGGAATAAAGGGACTTTTAAAGGAGTGGTGCCCCGCTTTTTTCTTCATTCCCATTTCTAAGTGGGCCGGAACCTCTCCCCTGTACTGATCCCTCCACGATGACCTCTCCTTTATTCCAGAATTTGCATTATCAACGAATAGGCGTTACTATCTGTTTTCCACTGCTTCTGCCTCCATTGTAAATTTTCATGCTGTAGGTTGTACCACTTTTCGGGCTTCATTCACTAAAACAAATAGCATGCCTCGTCCGAGTTAACACGCCTTATCAGAGATAACATGCCTTATCAAAGTTAACACTCCTTATCAAAGTTAACACGCCTTATCAGAGTAGCACAGCGAGCACTACGAACCCGTGGGGACTCAGGGCAAGATGAGTGGAGCTCTCGCCATTGACAATTATCAGGCATAAGTTCGTATCGCTCGCTATGCTACTCTGATAAGGCGTGTTCACTTTGATAAGGTGTGTTATCTCTAATAAGGCGTGTTATCTAGGATAAGGCATGCTCTTTGTCTTTGTGAATCTAGCCCAATGTCTTATAAGTGTTTATGCTGCTGCAGTTTATTCTACATTTTTGTAGCTGATTTTCCACTGCTGCAGCATCTCAGGCAAACATTGTGTTGCAGGTTTTTGCAACTTTAGTAATGCTATATTGTGTAAACGGACACTGTTGAGGTAATATGCAGTATTCTCTGATCTTTCTTGTAAATATGTAACAACAATAATGCACACCTTGATGGTTTTGCACCGCGGCAGCATCGGGGGGTAATGTTGTGGTGCGGACTTTGTAACTACTAATAGATGACTTCAGCTATCGGAGAATGTGCTGCTGCAGGTTATTTGTAATGTTTATATTCTCTTTATATCTGTTATGACGCACTCTTGTCCCAGGCTGAAACAGGTCGAAACTGGCTGTCTGTATGGTGGGTTTATGTGGCTCTGTATAATGTACAGTATAAGCTCTAGGATTGCTATACACCAGCGATTCTGTTTTGCAAGGGGGCCACGTAGCTAGAAATCACTGGGCCCCCTTGCAAAACTTTGGATGGGGCAACCTCCCTCCCCCCTCACTTTTCTGCACATATGTAACCGCATTCACAAATGTAGAAACACATGATGTGCAGAAAACGCATACAGGACACTGACAGACGAGTGTGCTCCCAGACTCAGCTTATTACACTCACTCTGTCCATCCCTGATGGAACAGAACTGGCTCTGCAGACTCCTCCAGCACCACTACAGTACAGAGCACTTGGGGAGGGGTAGAGAGGTTGGGGGCTGGGCGTTGTACACAAGAGCTTGCTGCACAGTGAATAGGGACTGTCTACAAATTTTTGTCTACAAAACTTTGCATGATTCCTTATCAGTGGCTGAGTGAGATGAAGTCATTAGAACAATTGTGCAGAGAGCAGAAAGTTATTTGTCTCCTTGCCCTTAATTGTCAGTCTCTTAGGACTAGGTCCTCTGTGGCTTCTGGGTCCCCCTGCGGCTCCATACCTTGCAGGGTCTATTGTATAGCCTGGTGTGACAGACCCAACTCTAACTATAAACGCCTGCTTACGTGAACTACAGCAATGGATGAATGACAACTGGCTGAAACTAAATGCAGACAAAACTGAAGTCCTTCTGATAGGAGGGCAGAGCATGATAACAAAACAACTTAACTTGCAGTCTTCACCACTGGGAATAGGAGGCACGGATCTGCGCAGCTCTGATCATGTGCGTAGCCTGGGTGTTCTAATTGATGGGGATTTAAACTTCAGAACTCAAATCTCTGCTGTGGTGAAATCATCCTATTTTCACCTGAAGAACATTGCAAAAATCAAGCACCTCATACCCCCAGAAGATCTGCCAACCTTAGTCCACGCCTTCATCACATCCCGACTGGACTACTGCAATGCTCTCTACACTGGCCTTCCAAAAAAGGTCTTGTACCGACTACAGCTGATACAGAATACTGCTGCCAGACTGCTAACCAACCAACCCCTTCACTGCCACATAACGCCAGTCCTGCACTCCCTTCACTGGCTACCTATAGAATAGAGGGTCCTATTCAAGATCGGCCTACTGACATTTAAATCCCTGAATAATTTAGGCCCTGGATACATGAAAGATATGTTGCAGCTGCGTAGCAATCCCCGCATTCTCAGATCAACAGGTTCTAATAATCTAGTCATACCCAGAGTCCACTTGGAAACTTTTGGTCCCAGAGCCTTCTGTCATGCTGCCCCTACGTTTTGGAACTCCTTACCTCAACAGATCAGGACAGCTCCATCCCTGGACGTGTTTAAATCCAGACTGAAAACCCACCTGTTCAGTTTGGCATTTGCAGAAATATAACTTTTGTTGTGTGAATACTTCATCCTACTAATTACTGAATCTGAGAGAGCCTAAGCGCTTTGAGTCCTATGGGAGAAAAGCGCTATAGAAATGTTATTGTATTGTATTATTGTATTGTATTGTATTGTATTGTTACGCCCCTGGGTTCTGGATGTAAGCTTCAGGGACATAAAGGGATAACTTGCATATTCAGCAGTGGTGCGTTGTGGGTAACAACAGTTGTTCGCTTAGAGGGAAGCTCAAGGAAAAAAATTGATTTCAACTTCTGGGGGGCTTCTTCCAGCCCCCTGGACTTGTTCTGTGCCCATGACATCTGCAAAGCTGGCCGGTCTCCGTCGCCAGTAGGCAGCTACTGCGCATGCAGGCCCCGAGCGGCGATCACCCTGATCCTGCTCACGCAGTGAGGAGCGCTCCGGGCATGTGCAGTACACACAGAAATCGCTATTGCACGTGCACAAAACGTTCCCAGCCACGTGAGCACTATCAGGGTGCACGTGGCTCAGGACTACGCATGCGCAGTAGCAGTCGACTGGCGGTGACTGGCCAGCTTTGCGGGGGTCGCGGGTGCTGCCTGGAGGGAGTCAGGAGGACGTCATGGGCACAATACAAGTCCAGGGGGCTGGGAGAAGCCCCAGGTAAGTTGAAATAATTTTTTTTTTGCCTTAAAGTGGACCTGAATTCAGAACTTCTTCTGTGCTCTAAAAATAAGCAGCAGCATAATAACCTTTAAAGAAAAAACATTTCTTTGTTACAGCTGATACAAATCCTGCAATAACTCTGCACTGTTTGTACTTCCTGCTTTCATGGAAGCAGACATCCTGTGCTTTCAAATGAGCTTATCTGCCGTGGCAGTCAGGTGACACGGGGAGAGATCAAATTACAGTTGTGATTAGCCACAGATTAGGGGGAATTAGACAGGCTAATCTCTCTACATACAGGGTGCTTGTCTCTATGTTTTCCTTCTGTCCTGTGCAAGTGTTCAGGTCTACTTTAACCCCTTCGGGACCGTCTGCCTACCCCCCCTTTAAGGAGTTGTCAGGCCAAATTTAATAAAATAAACACTACTTACCGGGGGCTTCCTCCAGCCCCAAGCTTCCAGGACCTCCCTCGCCACAGCTCTGCCTGCAGCCGTTTGCCGGAGCTCCGACCCGGTCCCCGGCGATGACGTCAGAGCGACCTGGAGGTCGCTCTGTACTGCGCCTGCGCGATCGGCGCTGTCAATCACCGCCACGTGGGCCGGAGCGGACTGGTGTGATGCAAATGCGTCAGCTGCCAGGCCTCCGAAGGCTGAGTGACTGGATGGGGACGCACAATGCTATGTCAGGCATCTGAGCTGTGCAGTTACAATGTAGCAATGCACACTCTGCACACAATGTATTTATTTCTGGATCTGTGACATCAGCAGCCATAAATCCCGTGCGCGGGGCGTGAGGCCGACACTTCGGTATGTGACAGGGTCACTTTCGGGTGAGGTTACCATGACGGGACTTGTGCAGAATGACTTTCTGCCGGGACCATTGATGGATCTCTTCCGATGGTAACATTACTAATCTCTGTTATTCACTTTCTCACCCTGGTCTGTCACATGGTGCCCCGGCAGCCCGCCAACAACCTCCACCTCAACAGGATCCGGTGATGTTATGTCTGGCCGGACGCCAAACCACAGCGAGAGACATCAAAGAGCGGGAAATGTCACTGCACCCAATGTGCCAATCATCTCCGCTGCTGTGCCAAGCTATGTGCCCATTCCAAAAGGCAGAGGGGCAGCTACAGGTATCTACTGGTCAGCCTCTGTGCCCATACCAACAGGCAGGGATGCAGCTATATACTGGTCAACCTCTGTGCCCTTACCAACAGGCAGGGGTGCAGCTACCTATCTACTGGTCAACCTCTGTGGCCATACCAACAGGCAGGGCTGCGGCTATCTGCTGGGCAACCTCTGTGCCCTTACCAACAGGCAAGGGTGCAGCTCAGGGCCGGGCCGAGGCATAGGCTGGAGAGGCTCCAGCCTCAGGGCGCAGTGTAGGAGGGGGCGCAGAATTCATTCAGCTGTCATTCCTAATTGCGTTTGAAGCAGAAATAAATAAGAAAAGGGGCTACATGGCAGTGACTGCAAGCCAGATAACTAGAGATTAAGGTGTTAGGGAGGTTGTGGGCCCTGTGGCGCCTCTTAGTCTAATAGCAATCAGTGTGTGATGGATGGGGTGGCAGGGATGGAGGGGCACACTTTGGTGTCTCAGCCTTGGGTGCTGGAGGTCCTTGTCCCGACTCTGGTGCAGCTATCTGCTGGTCAGCCTCTGTGCCCATACAAACAGGCAGAAGGGCAGCTATCTCATGGTCAGCCTCTGTGTCCATACCAACAGGCAGGGGTGTGGCTATCTACTGGTCAGCCTCTGTGCCCATACCAACAGGCAGGGGTGGAGCTATTTACTGGTCAGCCTATTCCAACAGGCAGAGGGGCAGCTATCTACTGGCCAACCTCTGTGCCCATACCAACAGGCAGGCGTGCAGCTATCTACTGGTCAGCCTCTGTGCCCATACCAACAGGCAGTGGTGCGGCTATCTACTGGTCAGCCTCTGTGCTCATACCAACAGGCAGGGATGCAGCTATCTACTGGTCAGCCTCTGTGCCCATACCAACAGGCAGGGGTGGAGCTATTTACTGGTCAGCCTCTGTGTCCATACCAACAGGAAGGGGTGGAGCTATTTACTGGTCAGCCTCTGTGCCCTTTCCAACAGGCAGAGGGGCAGCTATCTACTGGTCAACCTCTGTGCCCATACCAACGGGCAGGCGTGCAGCTATCTACTGGTCAGCATCCGTGCTCGTACCAACAGGCAGGGGTGCGGCTATCTACTGGTCAGCCTCTGTGCCCATACCAACAGGCAGGGGTGCAGCTATTTACTGGTCTGCCTCTGTGCCCATACCAACAGGCAGGGGTGCAGCTATCTACTGGTCAGCCTCTGTGCCCATACCAACAGGCAGGGGTGCAGCTATTTACTGGTCAGCCTCTGTGCCCATACCAACAGGCAGGGGTGCAGCTATCTACTGGTCAGCCTCTGTGCCCATACCAACAGGCAAGGGTGCAGCTATCTACTGGTCAGCCTCTGTGCCCATACCAACAGGCAGGGGTGCGGCTATCTACTGGCCAACCTGTGTGCCCATACCAACAGGCAGTGGTGCAGCTATCTACTGGTCAGCCTCTGTGTCCATACCAACAGGCAGGGGTGCGGCTATCTACTGGTCAGCCTCTGTGCCCATACCAACAGGCAGTGGTGCGGCTATCTACTGGTCAGCCTCTGTGCTCATACCAACAGGCAGGGATGCAGCTATCTACTGATCAGCCTCTGTGCCCATACCAACAGGCAGGGGTGCAGCGATCTACTGGTCAGCCTCTGTGTCCATACCAACAGGCAGGGGTGCAGCTATCTACTGGTCAGCCTCTGTGTCCATACCAACAGGCAGGGGTGGAACTATTTACTGGTCAGCCTCTGTGTCCATACCAACAGGAAAGGGTGGAGCTATTTACTGGTCAGCCTCGGTGCCCATACCAACAGGCAGGGGTGGAGCTATCTACTGGTCAGCCTCCTTGCTCGTACCAACAGGCAGGGGTGCGGCTATCTACTGGTCAGCCTCTGTGCCCATACCAACAGGCAGGGGTGCAGCTATTTACTGGTCAGCCTCTGTGCCCATACCAACAGGCAGGCGTGCAGCTATCTACTGGTCAGCCTCTGTGTCCATACCAACAGGCAAGGGTGCAGCTATCTACTGGTCAGCCTCTGTGCCCATACCAACAGGCAGGGGTGCAGCTATCTACTGGTCAGCCTCTGTGCCCATACCAACAGGCAGGGGTGGAGCTATCTACTGGTCAGCCTCTGTGCCCATACCAACAGGCAGGCGTGCAGCTATCTACTGGTCAGCCTCTGTGTCCATACCAACAGGCAAGGGTGCAGCTATCTACTGGTCAGCCTCTGTCCCCATACCAACAGGCAGGGGTGCGGCTATCTACTGGCCAACCTCTGTGCCCATACCAACAGGCAGTGGTGCAGCTATCTACTGGTCAGCCTCTGTGCCCATACCAACAGGCAGGGGTGCGGCTATCTACTGGTCAGCCTCTGTGCCCATACCAACAGGCAGTGGTGCAGCTATCTACTGGTCAGCCTCTGTGCCCATACCAACAGGCAGGGGTGTGGATATCTGCTGGTCAGCCTCTGTGCCCATACCAACAGGCAGGGGTGCAGCTATCTACTGGTCAGCCTCTGTGCCCATACCAACAGGCAGAGGTGCAGCTATCTACTGGTCAACCTCTGTGCCCATACCAACAGGCAAGGGTGCAGCTATCTACTGGTCAGCCTCTGTCCCCATACCAACAGGCAGAGGTGCAGCTATCTACTGGTCAACCTCTGTGCCCATACCAACAGGCAGAGGTGCGGCTATCTACTGGTCAGCCTCTGTGCCCATACCAAAAGGCAGAGGTGCGGCTATCTACTGGTCAACCTCTGTGCCCATACCAACAGGCAGAGGTGCGGCTATCTACTTGTCAACAACCTCTGTGCCCTTTCCAACAGGCAGGGGTGCAGCGATCTACTGGTCAGCCTCTGTGCCCATACCAACAGGCAGGGGTGCGGCTATCTACTGGTAAGCCTCTGTACCCATACCAACAGGCAGAGGTGCGGCTATCTACTGGTCAACCTCTGTGCCCATACCAACAGGGAGGGGTGCGGCTATCTACTGGTCAGCCTCTGTGCCCATACCAACAGGCAAGGGTGCAGCTATCTACTGGTCAACCTCTGTGCCCTTTCCAACAGGCAGGGGTGCAGCTATCTACTGATCAGCCTCTGTGCCCTTTCCAACAGGCAGGGGTGCAGCTATCTACTGGTCAGCCTCTGTGCCCATACCAACAGGCAGGGGTGCAGCTATCTACTGGTCAACCTCTGTGCCCTTTCCAACAGGCAGGGGTGCAGCTATCTACTGGTCAGCCTCTGTGCCCTTTTCAACAGGGAGGGGTGCAGCTATCTACTGGTCAGCCTCTGTGCCCATACTAACAGGCAGGGGTGCGGCTATCTACTGGTCAGCCTCTGTGCCCATACCAACAGGCAGGGGTGCAGCTATCTACTGGTCAACCTCTGTGTCCATACCAACAGGCAGGGGTGCGGCTATCTACTGGTCAGCCTCTGTACCCATACCAACAGGCAGGGGTGCAGCTATATACTGGTCAACCTCTGTGTCCATACCAACAGGCAGGGGTGCGGCTATCTACTGGTCAGCCTCTGTGCCCATACCAACAGGCAGGGGTGCAGCTATATACTGGTCAGCCTCTGTGCCCATACCAACAGGCAGGGGTGCGGCTATCTACTGGTCAGCCTCTGTGCCCATACCAACAGGCAGGGGTGCAGCTATATACTGGCCAACCTCTGTGTCCATACCAACAGGCAGGGGTGCGGCTATCTACTGGTCAGCCTCTGTGCCCATACCAACAGGCAGGGGTGCGGCTATCTACTGGTCAGCCTCTGTGCCCATACCAACAGGCAGAGGTGCGGCTATCTACTGGTCAGCCTCTGTGCCCATACCAACAGGCAGGGGTGCAGCTATATACTGGTCAGCCTCTGTGCCCATACCAACAGGCAGGGGTGCAGCTATCTACTGGTCAGCCTCTGTGCCCATACCAACAGGCAGGGGTGCAGCTATCTACTGGTCAGCCTCTGTGCCCATACCAACAGGCAGAGGTGCAGCTATCTACTAGTCAACCTCTGTGCCCATACCAACAGGCAGGGGTGCAGCTATATACTGGTCAGCCTCTGTGCCCATACCAACAGGCAGGGATGCAGCTATCTACTGGTCAGCCTCTGTGCCCATACCAACAGGCAGGGGTGCAGCTATCTACTGCTCAGCCTCTGTGCCCATACCAACAGGCAGGGGTGCAGCTATCTACTGGTCAGCCTCTGTGCCCATACCAACAGGCAGGGGTGCAGCTATCTACTGGTCAGCCTCTGTGCCCATACCAACAGGCAGGGGTGCAGCTATCTACTGGTCAGCCTCTGTGTCCATACCAACAGGCAGGGGTGCGGCTATCTACTGGTCAGCCTCTGTGCCCTTTCCAACAGGCAGGGGTGCAGCTATCTACTGGTCAGCCTCTGTGCCCATACCAACTATCCAACCATCTATCGGCTTTCATGCATTTTCTGCACTTTTGTGTTTTTAATGCATTTTTCATGCGTTTTGCATTTGCATCTTATTTTTATACATATTTAAATAAAATACAGTAACATATATATATTTTTTTTTTTAAAAGCACCAAAACCACATGTAAAATGCATTTTTATGTGTCCCTATTGAGATATGTTATGTGCGTTTTACATGTGCTTTTGAAAATTAAGTAGCAGGTTTTGCATTTTTGAAAACACACACTGTAAAACGCACATATATGCGTTTTTACATGTGGCCCATAGACTTTCATTAGCAGAAAAACGCTAGCGATTATGCCTAGTGTGTTCCTATCCTTAAAGTGACACTGAAGCAAAAAAAATAAAAATGATGACATAATTAATTGGCTGTATAGTACGGATAATTAATAGAACATTAGTAGCAAAGAAAATTGTCTCATATTTTTATTTTCAGTTATATTTTTTTTTTATAACATTGCATTATTCTCTAATATTTGCAGTTTACAAACTACACTCTGTATTTTAACCACTTCACCATTGAGGGGTTTTACCCCTTGTGCACCAGAGCAATTTTCACCTTTCAGCGCTCCTTACATTCATTGGTCTATAACTTTATTATTACTTATCGAAATGAAATAAACTATATCTTGTTTTTTTCGCCACCAATTAGGCTTTCTTTAGGTGGGACATTATGCCAAGAATTATTTTATTCTAAATGTGTTTTAATGGGAAAATAGGAAAAAATGTGGGAAAAAATGTATTATTTTTCAGTTTTCAGCCTTTATAGTTTTTAAATGCATGCTACTGTAATTAAAACCCATGAAATTTGTCCCAGTTATAAAACCGTTTAAATTATGTCCCTATCACAATGTTTAGCTCCAATATTTTATTTGGAAATAAAGGTGCATTTTTTTCAGTTTTGCGTCCATCCCTAATTACAAGCCCGCAGTTTATAAAGTAACAGTGTTACACCCTTTTGACATAAATATTTAAAGAGTTCAGTCCCTAAGGTAACTATTTATGTATTTTTTTTCATTGTAATTTTTTTTTATTACAAAAAAAAATAAAAAAAATGGGGAGTGTGGGAGGTAATGAGTTAATTTATAATGTAAAACGATGTATTTGTATATGAAAAATGCTTTTGGGTGTAGTTTTACTATTTGGACACAAGATGGCCACAGTAATTTTTTGTGTAAGCGTAGGAAGTAGGAAGCGTAGGAAGTACGCTTACAGGAAGTACAATGAGGCTGGGAAACTTTTTTCTCATAGAAGCATCCGATCATTGCTGGGGGGCTGAGATCAACGAACGGGAATGGTTTTTCCCGTTCATTGAACTCCGGGCAAGCGGCCGGCAGCGTGCACGAGCACGAGGGAGCGGGAGCACGGACAGCGGCGGTAGTGGCGGGAGGTGCGTATTTCTACACTCCTGGTGGGGAAAGGATGTTAAAAGGAGCGTAGAGATACACACCTGTGGTGGTAAAGTGGTTAAATGATGAAAGTTTGGTCACAGAGCTCAGAGAAGCTCTTTTGCATAGATAACAAATTAAATTTCTTAAAGGGGCACTATTGCAAAAAATTGTAAAATTTAAAATATGTGGAAACAGACAAATAAGAAGTATGTTTTTTTCCAGAGTAAAATGAACCATAAATTACTTTTCTCCTATATTGCTGTCACTTACAGTAGGTAGTAGGAATCTGACAGAAGCGACAGGTTTTGGACTTGTCCATCTCTTCATGTGGGGATTCTCAGGGATTTATTTATTTTCAAAAGCACTTAGTGAATGGCAGTTGCTCTGTCCAACTGCCCAAAAAAACTGTCTATGTTTGCACATATTTTACATTTTTACAAGTTTTCGCCATAGTGCCCCTTTAATGCTGGGCATATACAGCTTGTTTTTGAACCATTAAGATGGCTCGATAGATAATTCCCGATATGTCTGATCACCCGCCCGATCGTTTCACCGCTCGATTCCCGATTGCAGTGAAGGGAAAAAGATAAGAAAAACGAGCGGAAGATAAGAGAATTGACTGCGGAATTGAGCGGCGAAACGATCGAGCGGGAGAATCGAGCGGCAAAAACGAACCGTGTATGCCCAGCATAACTCTTCCTGTACTGGAAACAATATGAGACTCATATCTGTACTGCTTATGTTCTATTTCTTAGCTGTACTACACAATTAATCATTATATCATAAGTTTATTTTCACTTCAGATTCCCTTTAACCTCCCTGGCGGTTTATTTATTTAGCCAGGGAGGCTGCAATGTGGTTTTTTTTTGAATAAAAAAAAAAAAATTTCATGCAGCCAACTGAAAGTTGGCTGCATGAAAGCCCACTAGAGGGCGCTCCGGAAGCGTACTTTCGATCGCCTCCGGCAATCGAAAGTAACAAGATAGGCCGCAATGAGCGGCCTATCTTGTTTCGCTTTCCTCGTCGCCATGGCGACGAGCGGAGTGACGTCATGGACGTCAGTCGACGTCCTGACGTCAGAGCCGCCCGATCCAGCCCCTAGCGCCGGCCGGAACTGTTTGTTCCGGCTGCGCTGGGCTCGGGCGGCTGGGGGGACCCTCTTTCGCCGCTGCACGCGGCGGATCGCCGCTCCGCGGCGGCGATCGAGCAGCACACGCGGCTGGCAAAGTGCCGGCTGCGTGTGCTGCTTTTTTCAGAAAGTAAATCGGCCCAGCAGGGCCTGAGCGGCGACCTCCGGCGGCATACCCCGAGCACAGCTCGGGATTACCGCCAAGGAGGTTAAGTAAAAGAAACAAACAAAAAAAAAGATGAATCAATGTATACAAATCTGAATAAGTATTTGATTGATTTTTACTGAGTAATTAAAAGCATAAGGGGATGTTTGTAAAGCAATTACAGACAATTGTGGTTTACTTAAAAAAAATAAAAATAAATATATATATATATATGCAAACGGTACATACTACAGTAATGATTATGAACACTGAAACGATCAAAAACTGATGGAAAAATTGGAAGCAAACTTTGAAAAATCAACACACATTAAAGTGTAACTGTCGGGCATAAAATCAAAAATCAATTTTTTATTTTTATCTGGTGGTAAACAAGTAATAAGGATGCTAACCAGGCGATCCAAAAGTTTAAATCTCTATTACTTTTCTTGTTTATAAGTGATCATTCCCCAGTTTACCTGACTCTTATTTGGTACGTTGCTGCACAAAGGAAGTTGCAGGGCATGCTGGGTTGTCTTTTTTTGCTTCTTTATTTCCCCTCAGACGTAACTAATGTACAGAAGCAAAAAAAAGGACAACCCAGCATGCCCTGCAACTTCCTTTTTGTGTACCAAATTTTGTGTGTACCAAATATGAGTCAGGTAAACTGGGGAATGATCATTTATCAACACGAAAAGTAATAGAGATTTTAACTTTTGGATTGCCTGGTTAGCATCCTTATTACTTGTTTACCAGATAAAAATAAAGAATTGATTTTTGATTTTATGCCCGACAGTTCCACTTTAAAGGGACTCTGAGCACTTCTTATGGGCATGCCTTTAAGCCAGACAACTTCCAACAAAGTCGTGCTATGACCCCTCTGGAGGAGGGCCATGCTTGGCACTTCCTCTTCCTGCTTCATTCAGTAATGCACTTCTCTAACAGAGAAGACAGGGGTGACCCGGAAGTTTTAACATAACCAAGATGACAGCCGCAATTTTTAAATTGAGATCGAATGAAAACTAATGGTGTAGAACGGCGATTCAGGCATCAAATGAAAGAGAAGAGCACAAGCTACATGCATGATATGCATCTTTAAGTACTTTGCAGTACTGGTCGGAGTCTTAAAGGCATGCCCATGAGAGGTGCTCAGAGTCCCTTTAACCCTTAGACTGCCGACTATGTTTTTGAAGAGCGACATGCCAGTGCCATCCAGGGTTGCTCTCCAAATTTGCGAATGTTTTCATGGTTGCCGAATTCGAATCCGAATTCTGATGATTCGAATACGAATATACCCGAGCAGTGCCTCTCAAATTCGGCCGAATGATTGCAAATTCAGGCAAAAATTCGTGTTCGGGAATTCAGATATGTTTTTTTATTTAAAAGAACTCCTTTTCCCGAACACGAATTTTTGCCCAAATTTTGTTACAGACCCCAAACCGAATTCGAATCCGAACCGAATTTGGCGATCGCAACCGAATCCAAATTTTCCCCGAATCCGAATTTTCCTTGGACCTGAATTCGAATGTACCCGAATCAAATTTTGGTACATTCGACCATGCCTGGTACCATCTATGTTTGAGTTTAATTTATGAAATAAAGTAAAGTATAAAGTAGGCACTGAGCCAATGCTCTGTCCTGATCGCCTTTCAGTCTTTACACGTTCGTGGCGGATATACAAAAACACAGAACACCTATAGATGTCTGCAGTAGTCTATAGGTGGCCACTGGCCACACACCATACAATAAAATGATCCAATTTTTTACAGAAATGAAATAAATATGATTGGTTGTCCCGAAAAATCTAAAGATTTTTTTTTTTTTCGAGAAATCTGATCGAATTTCCCCTTCTGATTTGATAAAAGAAAATCGGGAGTGTTGGATTTTTCTGATCAATTTGAATGGTGTGTAGTAGCTATTTTTTCTGAGTTTTCAATCATTTTTTTCATAATTGGGGAAAAATTGAACATAGGTGTGTGGTACATTGGTCAGATTTTTGAAATGTTACAATCAGTCAGAAAAATTGATTGCAATTCTTGAATTAAAAATATATTTAAAAAATTGTATGGTGTGTGGCCACCTAAAAGGGTTAATGACAGATAACGTGGATCTCTGTCACATGCACATCTAAAAATCAAAAAATAACAAAACAAAGAAACTTCTATATCAATGGCTAAACAATTCTATTATGTTTCATCAGTTATTTAACTAGTCAGAAAAAAAAAACTTGGCCCGTACGGGGATCGAACCCGCGACCTTGGCGTTATTAGCACCACGCTCTAACCAACTGAGCTAACCGGCCTGGAGTGACCTTTAGTCCTGTGTAATGTGCTTACATGTGTAATTACTGCATCTATTAGTGAGGGTACAGTAAGCTCCTGCTACTAAGCTATAGAGCAGCTGTCACTGCTGCTGACAGTAGCAGTCACTGCAGGGGTCATGGGAAAATGGGCTGCTGGCCAGCATGTATTCACAGACCTCGTGGCGCAACGGTAGCGCGTCTGACTCCAGATCAGAAGGTTGCGTGTTCAAATCACGTCGGGGTCAGCTGATGTTTTGAAAATAAATGAGTTGTATTTGCATAAACCTTGTACAGGACAGTTCACAAGCACATGTCTGATGTTGTCATTGAGAATAAGGCAGTTTTGGCCAATACACAATACAGTTCCATTTAATAGCTACCCTATGTTGTACTACTGCAAGATAAAAGCATACTACGGTAGCTCAGATGCAGATATTATTATTTATTGGATTTACGTAGATAGCGCCAACATATTACACAGTGCTGGACAATAAATAAGGTTAGTGACGCAATTATAATAGGGGTGATAGACAACACAACACAGGTAATAAGCAGTTAGTCCTGAGCCACAGTGCTGAGTGCTTTACGATCAATCCACACTACATTTGAATTTTTAAAAATGCACTCCCATTGACTTACATTACAATCGCAATAAAATTGTGTCAATTTAGAGATCACTATCGATTTTACAGCAATTTTAGTGCAAGTCACTTGGAGTGCATCTTTAAAAAATGCAAATGCAGGCGGAGGGATCGCAAACACATTGCCAGAATATGCACAGCAGTAGTAGCCCCATCAGATAATGCTGCAGCTCACGTTTAAAGTAAGGTCGCACTCACAGTGGGACGTTATGGTCGCACGTTATAAAGTCTTATAACGCAGCTTACCGCACTGCAATAATAATCCTATGGGCCAATTACAGTGCGACGTTAAAATGTTGCGTTGTGCTAACTCACTGCTTGCAGTGCGTTACCTCTTAACGCAGACATGTTGCGACTTTAACGTTGCATTAAAACGCAACGTCCCACTGTGAATACAGCCTTAATGTATTATTTAAGGCTAAGTTCACAGTGGGACGTTAAAGTCGCACGTTAAAACAACATTTAACGCAGAATAACTCACTGCAATGAAAAATCCATGCCCTGTTCACAGTGCACACGTTGCGTTGGTGTCTAACGCTGCACGTTAAGTAAAAGTGCTGCATGCTGTGCGTTATACGCATTATTAGCTGCGTTAGACTGTTTGCCTATGTAAATGTTGCCCCCTCTACTGTATTTGCTGTATGCGATGGTAAAGCTGCATTGCAACTTTTTGGGCGCATCGCGTTGTAAGTTTGCTTTGCGACTTTAACGTTGCATCAAAACGCAACGTCCTACTGTGAATCTAGCCTGAATTATTATCATATTTTATGAATTTATTTATTATGTTTTGTGAAAAAAAATACAAAGAAAGTGTGTGTGTTTGTTTGTTTTAATTTAAGCTTGGCCAAAAAAAAACAAAAAAACAAAAAAACACTGAAAACATTTTTTTTAAAGGGACTCCGAGCAGTGCAGAAACTATGGGAAGATGCATATCATTTTAAAGCTCTCTTTCTCCTCTTTCCATTGGTATATAAACCGCCGCCCTACGCTTTTTAGTTTTCGCTATTTTTGTGATTGAAATTGCCGCGACCGCGATTTCGATCGCGAAAATAGTGAAAACTAAAAGGCATAGGGTGGCGGTTTAGGTGTCGCCAGAAAGAGGAGAAAGAGAGCTTTAAAATGATATCCATCTTTCCATAGTTACATTGTATTACACAGGCCGACTTTTTCCTAAATTCAGCAGCTCTATTCAGCAGAAAAAAAAATTTTGCCATCGAAATCGCGGCCGCGGCAATTTCAATTGCGAAAATAGCGAAAACTAAAAGGCGTAGGGCAGTGGTTTATATATCATTGGAAAGAGGAGAAATAGAGCTTTAAAATGATATGCATCTTTCCATAGTTTCTGCACTGCTCGGAGTCCCTTTAATGTATTTATATTTTTTTAAATTATACTTTTTATTGTCCTATATGGAGCTATATTATCTTTACTACACTGCAGCGCATCAAGGCTATACTTGCCCTTGCAAAGGTGGGGTATTAAATAAATATGCTGATCAATTTATTTTAGTGCTAAGCCTAATAAAGAAATAATAACAGTAATAAAAAAAACTAAACTAAAGGTGGAAAATCACTGCACATATCCTTTTAGAAGTGTCAATCTATATTAATTCTTTCAAATATTTATATCTGAATTATTGTATCTGGTGCTGCTGATATATATTTATTTTTTTTTATTAGGTAAATGTAACATTAGCCATTTATTTAGGAAAGGGTTCTTTACAGTAAGAGTGATTAAGATGTGGAATGCATTGCCACAGGAAGTCGTTATGGCAAACTCTATACCTGCATTTAAAGGGGGCTTAGATGCTTTCCTTGCGTTGAAAGACATCCATGGCTACAATTACTAGGTAATGCCTAATGATGTTGATCCAGGGATTTTATCTGATTGCCATCTGGAGTCGGGAAGAAATTGTTTTCCCTTTTGGGGCTAATTGGACCATGCCTTGTGGGGGTTTTCACCTTCCTCTGGATCAACAGGGATATGTGAGGGAGCAGGCTGGAGTTGTACTTTGTTCTCTGGTTGAACTCGATGGACGTGTCTTTTTTCAACCCAAATAACTATGTAACTAGGTAACATTTTACTGACGAAAGGAATGCAGCAGGCAGCTCTCCTATGAATTTACAGTGAAACATGATTTTAATTTATAGCTAATTTGAGGTCAGCTATGTAAAAGCACATCATTCTGTCGGCTGAAGGCAATGTTAGAGGTGCCGCTAGACATGCTGCTATGTACAGTATGTGCTTTAACAAATAGAGCCCCATAATGAAACCGGGATGTTTTTTCATGTTTCTTAGCCAAACTGCAAATGCAATGTTACTGGAGGTGAGCCTTAGTTAACTAGATCTTGTTTAACCATTTCAGCCCGGGGGTATTTTTCACCTTGTGGACGAGAGGAATTTTCACATTTCAGCGCTCCTTCCTTTCATTCCCCAATAACTTTATCATTACTTCTCACAACGGAATGATGATCTACACCTTGTTGTTTTTGCCACCAAATTTGGCTTTCTTTGGGTGGTACATTATGCTAAGCATTATAATGGGAATAATAAGAAAAAATGGGAAAAAAAATCATTATTTCTCAGTTTTCAGCCATTATAGTTTTAAAATAATTCATGCTACCATAATTAAAATCGACACACTTTATTTGGCCATTTGTCCCGGTTATTGCAACCTTAAAGGAGAACTGTAGTGAGAGGGATATAAAGGCTGCCATATTTATTTCCTTTTAAGCAATACCAGTTGCCTGGCAGCCCTGATGGTCTATTTGCCTAAAGAAGTGCCTAAATCACACCAGAAACAAGCATGCAGCTAATCTTTCCTTTAAAAGCCAGTTCCCACGCAATATCCTCGGAAATTGGCTAATCAGTTACACTGTAACAATGTTATTACAATGTAACAACTTTGTTACTTTGTAACTCCACCGCACCCGATGTCACTCGCCGCTCACCCGCCGGCCACCGCATACACTCTAAGTCCCCGCCGGCTCCCGCCGTCCACTCTGCCCACACCTGTCACCCATATACATGCTGGCACCCATGGGTGCCAGCATGTATATAGGTGACATGTGGGAGAGGCGGGGAGGGCAGCGAGAGCCGGCGGGGACTTAGCGTCCTGAACCCGACAGAGCTCTGAGCTATATAGCTCAGAGCTCTCTAAAGCATCTTTGTATTTGGGCTCCAAGGAGCCCCATTGGTCCTTAGCAGACCAATGGGGTTCCTTCAAATCAGAAGGAACCCCATTGGTCTGCTAAGGACCAATGGGGCTCCTTGGAGCCCAAATACAAAGATGCTTTAGAGAGCTCTGAGCTATATAGCTCAGAGCTCTGTCGGGTTCAGGACCCTAAGTCCCCGCCGGCTCTCGCTGCCCTCCACGCCTCTCCCACATGTCACCTATATACATGCTGGCACCCATGGGTGCCAGCATGTATATGGGTGACAGGGGTGGGCGGAGTGGACGGCGGGAGCCGGCGGGGACTTAGAGTGTATGCGGCGGCCGGCGGGTGAGCGGCGAGTGACGTCGGGTGCGGTGGAGTTACAAAGTAACAAAGTTGTTACATTGTAACAACTTTGTTACATTGTAACTGATTAGTATATTTCCGAAGATATTGCGTGGGAACTGGCTTTTAAAGGGACAGGTAAGTATTAATGGTTAATTAAGAATATTAAAGGACTTTTTTCGTGGTTATGTTTTTTGTTCAATTAAAATACTTTTTCTATGTGTTTGTGTGTTTATTTACTTTTAACTCTTAAAGGAAATGGGTAAGGGGTACAAGTACCTCTATACTCATTTCTCCTGGGGGGGGGTGGGCATCTGGGGGACCCTTTTTTAAAGGGGACTCTCAGATGCTACCATGAACCCCCCCCCCCCAGGAAATCGCGGCCTCCACCTCCACCACCCATCGGAGGTGGAGAAGAGCCCCTTGTCCTTGGATTGGACAAGGGCTCGGAGGGGGAGGGGAAAGCTTGGCTGCCCCTCCCCTTCCGAGACCCCCCAATCCATGGACCATGCGGGCTGGTATAGTCAGGGTGCGGAGCCCCACGCGGCCGGTGCGGAGCATTCTGGCTATCCCAGTCTGCATGGGGGACAAGGGGTTAAAGAGGTCTGGGAGGGGGGACCCCACGTCGTTTTTTTTAAAATTTCCCACACTCAGAACGAAGTAAGTAAAACTCTTCCCACTTGGGGGAATCTATGAAAATAAAACACTATTGTTACCTGTGCAAAAAAAACTGACATTTTCCGCATTTAAAAGACATTTTTGCCCTTGAAACTTAAAAATCGATTTTCTCAAAAACTATAAGGTCTTTTTGAAAAAAATTTTTTTCCTCTTATTCCCACTGATCCCCTTAATATACCCTGTGAATTTGGTGTTCCTAAATTTTAAGCAGGCTTTGCTATTAACCGTTAAAGTCGGCGGGTTTTTAAATGTATATATTTTTCCTTTGAAACTTTAACATCGATTTTCTCAAAAACTATAAGGTCTTTTTGAAAAAAAAATTTTCCTCTTATTCCTTCTGATCTCCTTAATATATTCTCCACATTTGAGGCTCTTAGCACTTAAGGGGGCTTTGCTATTAACCCTTAAAGTCGGCGGATTTTTTATATTATACGGGAGCGTAATATTACGCGATTACGGCAGACTGTGTAATTTCAATGGGAGTTTACTGTCTTACGCGTAATTTGTTACGCGTAATAACGTAACCTACGGTCTACGCGTAATTAATTACACGTAATACCGTAACCTTACACGTAACGCTTACGGTGCATTTGTAGTGAATTACGATGCGTAATTACGCTAATGCGTAATTTCGGCCCAGCACTGGAAACACCTGATCTGCTGCATGCTTGTTCAGGGCGTATGGCTGAAAGTATTAGAGGCAGAGGATTAGCTGAATAGCCAGGCAACTGGTATTGCTTAAAAGGAAATAAATATGGCAGCCTCCATATACCTCTCACTACAGTTCTCCTTTAAAATGATATCCCTAGTATAATGTATGGTGACAATATTTAATTTGGAAATAAAGGTGCATTTTTTCAGTTTTACATCCATCACTAATTTTTAGCCCATTATTTAATAATAATATGCCATCTTGACATATATTTTTTTTTTTGTATTCCCTAAAGGTGTAGGTGTAATTATACTATTTGGCCACCAGATGTCCATGCTGAGCAAAATCCTATTAGCGTACAAAGTAGGAAACTTAGGAAACAAAGTATTGCTACATTGTAACTTGGGAAGTGACGCAAGGCTTCAATGAAAGCCTGCGATCACAGTGCCGGCGGGGACATTAATGAATGGGAAATGTGTTCCCATTCATACATTCAACAATTGGCGGCGGAAACTGA
Organism: Hyperolius riggenbachi; assembly: GCF_040937935.1. Lineage (NCBI taxonomy): Eukaryota > Metazoa > Chordata > Amphibia > Anura > Hyperoliidae > Hyperolius > Hyperolius riggenbachi. Next base: position 30,017,824 of record NC_090648.1, read on the forward strand.
CGGAAATCACGGCGGGAGATAGCCCGGCGGTTCTATTTAAGAATAAACACTGTTTTAGAACTAAAACAGTATTTATTCTCAGCGGACATGTACGGATTGGCTGCAGCCAATCCTCCCTGTTGCCGGTGACAGCGCGATCTCGGGCAGATGAACCGCATGATCGCCCGCACAGTGCCCAATCTGCGGCTGTGCGGGCGTCTGCACAGCATGAATGGTTAAAGGGAAGGTCCGAGCAACCTAAAAATAAAAAAAATCCACTTACCTCGGGCCTTCTCCAGCCCCTGGCAGCCATTCTGTGCCCTTGCCGCAGCTCCGGTAGCACCCGGTCCTCTCCGGAGGAGATGCCGACTTTGCCAGGTCAGCTTCCAGGTCGGCTTCTTCTGCGCTCTGCCGCGCGGTTCGCTGGTCGCGCTGACGTCATCAGGACTGTACTGCGCAGGTGCAGAACTACTGCGCCTGCACAGTACAGTCTGGATATTTTCAGTGCGGCTCTGAGAACCACTCATGCATGCAGAGTGGAGATCTTGCACCGGAGGGGAACCCGGACCACCAGCGTGAAGCAGAGCTGCGGCGAGGGCACGGGAAGGCTGGCAGGGGCTGCAGGAACGGTCAGAACGGTAGCACCACCTGCTGGCCGTTGATTCAATGTACCCTGGTCCGCAAGTGGTTAGAAAATCTGTAATTACGAAAAAAAAAAAAAAAAAAAATCTCCTGGGGGGTACACTGTATCCTAATGAGGCTTCCCCATCCTCCTCCTTCCTGGCGATCCAGCGCTGAAAGCCCCCAAACACCGGGGAGGTAAATATTTACCTACAGCGATCCTGCTCTGGCGCAGTAGCAGCTTTCTGATGAGCCTAAGGCAGAAATAGCCGAGCGTGTCCGCTCTAAGCCTGCACAATAGAGTGGATCCAATCAGGGTTGGCTATTTTTGCCTGAGCCCAATCGGAAAGCCAGGAAGTTAAATATTGCAGGCAGTACTGCGCTTGCACCACAGCGGATATCCTTGTTGGCTGTGATGTGGGGGCTGCCAGCGCTAGAACAGAGGGGCCCTCTCCAGGTGAGTACCCACCAGGGTTTTTTTCTTCTTACAGACTACCTTTAAGGACACCTGCAGGTTAATGACACGTCTGCAGAGTGTCAGCACTGCAATGTCACCCCCGGGATCGTGTCTCTATGGCCAGCAGGTGACATGCATCTAGCGTGTGTGTACAGGCCTATGGCCCTGCTGCAAAATGATAAGCTTGCATACAAGGGAAACATTCTTGGTTATATTGGCCATGAATGTGAATGGAGCCCATCATTCAGCTATGTACACAGGGCCGGATTTGTACTCTTTACCGCCCAAGACCACTGTCACCAGCCACCCCCTTCAGTATAGGTAACCAGATGGCCCCTCCCCCCTTCCCTCTAGTATAGGTAGCCTTATGACCCCCCCAGTATAGGTAGCCAGATGACTCCTCCCCCTTTCCCTCCAGTATAGGTAGCGAGATGACCCCTCCCCCTTTCCCTCCAGTATAGGTAGCCAGATGACCCTTCCCCCTTCCCTCCAGTATAGGTAGCCAGATGACCCTCCCTCCCTTACCTCCAGTATAGGTAGCCAGATGACTCCCCCAGTATAGGTAGCCAGATTACCCCTCCCCCCTTTCCCTCCAGTATAGGTAGCCTTATGACCCCCCCCCCCTCCAGTATAGGTAGCCAGATGACTCCCTTAATCCCTCCCCCCCCTCCTTTCAGTATAAGTAGCCAGCTCACCTTTACACCACAGCAGCCATCAGTGTTGCTCATTTCTCAGCTTGTCTCCAGTGTAGAAGCTTCCTCTTCCTTTCTGTCTCCAATGCTGCCCAAGTCCATAGCCACCGGCCACAATGCAAACGTGCACAGAGAGCAAGATGACTGCTGCACAAGCGTCTAGCAGCAGAGTACTGTGGTCAGGTGCTCGCCTGATCTCCCTGCATTGCAGCATTTGCAAGCTTGCAAATGCTGCACCAGTTTAGCCTGCTGCTTTGGTGCCCCTGCTCCTGTGGTGCCCTAGGCCATGGCCTAGAAAGCCTTGGCCTAAATCCGTCCCTGTATGTACATACAAAGCCTGACATTTTAAAAGTGTTACATACATGACAGTAAGTGGAGCTGATCACTCAGCTATGTACATACAAAGCCTGATATTTAATAAGTGTTAAATGTATGACAGTGGGTGGAGCCAATCATTCAGTTATGTACATATTATAGAGGTAGAAAAAACAATGTTTTGTAAAAAATAATACCTTTTAATGGCTGATAGAGTTAAATGAATTTAAATTAAGTTGGCCATTAACCACTTGAGGACCACAGGCTTTAACCACTTGAGGACCAGAGCCTTTTTTTCCATTCAGATCACGGTTTATTGCTCGCTCATACAACCTACCACCTAAATGAATTTTGGCTCCTTTTCTTGTCACTAATAAAGCTTTCTTTTGGTGCTATTTGATTGATTGCTGCTGCGATTTTTACCTTTTATTATATTCATCAAAAAAGACATGAATTTTGTCAAAAAAATGATTTTTTTAACTTTCTGTGCTGACATTTTTCAAATAAAGTAAAATTTTTGTATACATGCAGCACGAAAAATGTGGACAAACATGTTTTTAATAAAAAAAAAACCCATTCAGCCTATATTTATTGGTTTGGGTAAAAGTTATAGCGTTTACAAACTATGGTGCAAAAAGTGAATTTTCCCATTTTGAAGCATCTCTGACTTTTCTGAGCACCTGTCAGGTTTCCTGAGGGGCTAGAATTCCAGGATAGTATAAATACCCCCCAAATGACCCCATTTTGGAAAGAAGACATCCCAAAGTATTCACTGAGAGGCATGGTGAGTTCATAGAAGATTTTATTTTTTGTCACAAGTTAGCGGAAAATGACACTTTGTGACAAAAAAGAAAAAAAAAGTTTCCATTTCTGCTAACTTGCGACAAAAAAAAATTAAATCTGCCACGGACTCACTATGGTCCTCTCTGAATACCTTGAAGTGTCTACTTCCAAAATGGGGTCATTTGTGGGGTGTGTTTACTGTCCTGGCATTTTGGGGAATGCCTAATTATAAGCACCCCTGTAAAGCCTAAAGGTGCTCATCGGACTTTGGGCCCCTTAGCGCACTTAGGCTGCAAAAAAGTGCCACACATGAGGTATTGCCGTACTCAGGAGAAGTAGTATAATGTGTTTTGGGGTGTATTTTTACACATACCCATGCTGGGTGGGAGAAATATCTCTGTAAATGACAATTGTTTGATTTTTTTTTACACACAATTGTCCATTTACAGAGATATTTCTCCCACTCAGCATGGGTATGTGTAAAAATACACCACAAAACACATTATACTACTTCTCCTGAGTACGGCGATACCACATGTGTGGCACTTTTTTGCACCCTAACTGCGCTAAGGGGCCCAAAGTCCAATGAGTACCTTTAGGATTTCACAGGTCATTTTTGTTTCAAGACTACTCCTCACGGTTTAGGGCCCCTAAAATGCCAGGGCAGTATAGGAACACCACTAATGACCCCATTTTAGAAAGAAGACACCCCAAGGTATTCCGTTAGGAGTATGGTGAGTTCATAGAAGATTTTATTTTTTGTCACAAGTTAGCGGAAATTGATTTTAATTGTTTTTTTTCACAAAGTGTCATTTTCCGCTAATTTTTGACAAAAAATAAAATCTTCTATGAACTCACTATACTCCTAACGGAATACCTTTGGGTGTCTTCTTTCTAGAATGGGGTCATTTGTGGGGTTCCTATACTGCCCTGGCATTTTAGGGGCCCTAAACCGTGAGGAGTAGTCTTGAAACCAAATGTCGCAAAATGACCTGTGAAATCCTAACTTTGGGCCCCTTAGCGCACTTAGGGTGTAAAAAAGTGCCACACATGTGGTACCGCCATACTCAGGAGAAGTAGTATAATGTGTTTTGTGGTGTATTTTTACACATACCCATGCTGGGTGGGAGAAATATCTCTGTAAATGACAATTTTTTGATTTTTTTTTACACACAATTGTCCATTTACAGAGAGATTTCTCCCACCCAGCATGGGTATGTGTAAAAATACACCCCAAAACACATTATACTACTTCTCCTGAGTACAGCGATACCACATGTGTGACACTTTTTTGCAGCCTAGGTGCGCTAAGGGGCCCAAAGTCCTATTCACAGGTCATTTTGAGGCATTTGTTTTCTAGACTACTCCTCACGGTTTAGGGCCCCTAAAATGCCAGGGCAGTATAGGAACCCCACAAGTGACCCCATTTTAGAAAGAAGACACCCCAAGGTATTCTGTTAGGTGTATAGTGAGTTCATAGAAGATTTTATTTTTTGTCACAGGTTAGTGAAAAATGACACTTTGTGAAAAAAAACAATAAAAATCAATTTCCGCTAACTTTTGACAAAAAATAAAATCTTTTATGAACTCGTCGTACACCTAACAGATTACCTTGGGGTGTCTTTTTTCTAAAACAGGGTCACTTGTGGGGTTCCTATACCGCCCTGGCATTTTACGGGCCCAAAACCGTGAGTAGTCTGGAAACCAAATGTCTCAAAATGACTGTTTAGGGGTATAAGCATCTGCAAATTTTGATGACAGGTGGTCTATGAGGGGTCGAATTTTTTGGAACCGGTCATAAGCAGGGTGGCCTTTTAGATGACAGGTTGTATTGGGCCTGATCTGATGGATAGGAGTGCTAGGGGGGGTGACAGGAGGTGATTGATGGGTGTCTCAGGGGGTGGTTAGAGGGGAAAATAGATGTAATCAACGCACTGGGGAGGTGGTCGGAAGGGGGTCTGAGGGGGATCTGAGGGTTTGGCCAAGTGATCAGGAGCCCACACGGGGCAAATAAGGGCCTGATCTGATGGGTAGGTGTGCTAGGGGGTGACAGGAGGTGATTGATGGGTGTCTCAAGGTGTGATTAGAGGGGGAAATAGATGCAAGCAATGCACTGGCGAGGTTATCAGGGCTGGGGTCTGAGGGCAATCTGAGCGTGTGGGCGGGTGATTGGGTGCCAGCAAGGGGCAGATTAGGGTCTAATCTGATGGTTAACAGACAGGTGGTGATAGGGGGTGATTGATGGGTAATTAGTGGGTGTTTAGGGTAGAGAACAGATGTAAACACTGCACTTGGGAGGTGATCTGACGTCGGATCTGCGGGCGATGTATTGGTGTGGGTGGGTGATCAGATTGCCCGCAAGGGGCAGGTTAGGGGCTGATTGATGGGTGGCAGTGACAGGGGGTGATTGATGGATGGCAGTGACAGGGGGTGATTGATATGTGATTGACAGGTGATCAGTGGGTTATTACAGGGAAGAACAGATGTAAATAATGCACTGGCGAATTGATAAGGGGGGGGGTCTGAGGGCAATCTGAGCGTGTGGGCGGGTGATTGGGTGCCCGCAAGGGGCAGATTAGGGTCTAATTTGATGGGTAACAGTGACAGGTGGTGATAGGGGGTGATTGATGGGTGATTGATGGGTAATTAGTGGGTGTTTAGAGGAGAGAACAGATGTAAACACTGCACTTGGGAGGTAATCTGATGTCGGATCTGCGGGCGATCTATTGGTGTGGGTGGGTGATCAGATTGCCCGCAAGGGGCAGGTTAGGGGCTGATTGATGGGTGGCAGTAACGGGGTGATTGATGGGTGATTGACAGGTGATTGGCAGGTGATTGACAGGTGATCAGTGGGTTATTACAGGGAGGATAGAGGCATACAGTACACAGGTGGGGGGTGTCTGGGGGGGGGGGGGTCTGGGGAGAATCTGAGGGGTGGGGGGTGATCAGGAGGGAGCAGGGGGCAGTTTAGGGCATTAAAAAAATAGTGTTTACAGATAGTGACAGGGAGTGATTGATGGGTGATTAGGAGGGTGATTGGGTGCAAACAGTGTTCTGGGGGGGTGGACAGGGGGGGGGGGGGGGTCTGAAGGGTGCTGTGGGCGATAAGGGGGGGTGTGTGGAAAAAAAATGTGTGGTGCATACTAACTACTGCTTCCTCCTCGCTGGTGGTCTGTGGAACAATGAGACCACGAGGCGAGGAGGAAGCGTGTATAAAGCACTTTGTTTACCTAACAAAGTGCTTTATACGCTTTAAATGCCGGATTTCTGTATTCCTCCGCCTGCCGGAGCTGCTAATTGGCCGGCGGGCTAAATCCCCGACCATCGATCCCCGGCGGAGGACCGCTCTGCCTATGCCCATAAAAGGACCGCCGCCTCTGCACATAAGCTGGTCCTTGCGGCATCCACTTTCTGACCGCCCCTGTGCAGTGGGCAGTCGTTAAGTGATTAAAAGGTATTATTTTTTACAAAACGTTGTTTTTTCTACCTCTATAATTTGTTTGGCTAACACGGTACAGACATTTTTTGCTACTATCAGTTATGTACATAGGAAGGCCTGACATTTAAAAAGACAAAAAGTGTTACATACATGACAGTGGATGCGGGGGCGGACCTTCCATGACCCCACCTGAATGACTTGTGTCAGGCGGCGTCTTCCAAGGGGCGGCATCCTGCCCATGGCCTGCGCCAACTCACCCCTCCCCAGCCATCAGTCGGTGGCTCCGTCCCCTCCAGGATAGTCGCCAGATCCCCCTGGCTAGACTAGATCTCAGGTCAGCAGTGACTCGCAGGGCTGCAGACAGTAAAGAGAGGAGAGCGGCTCCTGTAGCAGTGTGCATACCGGAAGTACATATTTCCGGTATATAAGCCGTAACCAGGGGAACCACTCTAAAAAGTCTAGAAGTGGATGGAACCAAAAGCCCTGAGTGGGTGGAGCCAATCATTCAGCTATGTACATACAACGGCCTGACATATGATAAGTGGTACATGCTGTACATGACAGTGGGTGGAGCCTGACATTCGTATATGATAAGTGTTATAAACATGACAGTGGGTGGAGCCTGGCATATGTATATGATGAGTGTTATAATCATGACAATGGGTGGAGCCTGACATATGTATATGATAAGTGTTATATTCATGACAGTGGGTGGAGCCTGACGTATGTATATGATAAGTGTTATAATCATGACAATGGGTGGAGCCTGACATATGTATATGATAAGTGTTATATTCATGACAGTGGGTGGAGCCTGACATATGTATATGATAAGTGTTACATGTATGACAGTGGGTGGAGTACCAGAAGTGAACTAGTAAAGGGTCTGTAGGATGTTTTTAACCAGTTAACACCTTGTTAAAAATTAATATAAAAACGTAATGGTGGGTCACTGAGATCAGCTGTGTAGGGAGGATGCCAACCGGGAAGTGTTTGCTCCACGCTGGTAGTTGGTTGTGTTTCACGCATGATTAATAGATTAGCGTGTGAATAATGGCTCATTGTACCCAGCCGTCCCTATCTCCTCCAGGACGGAAGGTGAAGTTCTCGTGTTCCATGCGGGGGGTGGAGATCCTCAGCTGCTGGCACAGATTACACCTGTCACTATCGCTCTATAGGAAGTACTTTAATACGGTTATCTGGCTAATAAGATCAAGTTTTGTTCAGCCAGTGTGGAGCGGGATTGCAGACGCAGCGCTTTGAAAGGGAACTGAAAACTGGTGAAAAATGTATTTTTAATATGAACCTCCCCATTAGGAGGGCTTGTAATGGAGTGTGCCATTTGTAGGGGTGGGAATTGGGGTGAGGCTTGTAATGGAGTGTGCCATTTGTAGGGGTGGGAATTGGGGTGAGGCTTAAAATGGTGTGTGCCATTTGTAGGGGTGGGGGTTGGGGTGAGGCTTGTAATGGAGTGTGCCATTTGTAGGGGCGGGAATTGGGGTGAGGCTTGTAATGGAGTGTGCCATTTGTAGAGAGGTGAGAGTTGGGGTGAGGCTTGTAATGGAGTGTGCCATTTGTAGGGGTGGGAGTTGGGGTGAGGCTTGTAATGGAGTGTGCCATTTGTAGGGGTGGAGTTGGGGTGAGGCTTGTAATGGAGTGTGCCATTTGTAGGGGTGGGGTTGGGGTGAGGCTTGTAATGGAGTGTGCCATTTGTAGGGGTGGGAGTTGAGGTGAGGCTTGTAATGGAGTGTGCCATTTGTAGGGGTGGGAGTTGGGGTGAGGCTTGTAATGGAGTGTGCCATTTGTAGGGGTGGGGTTGGGGTGAGGCTTGTAATGGTGTGTGCCATTTGTAGAGGTGGGGGTTGGGGTGAGGCTTGTAATGGAGTGTGCCATTTGTAGGGGTGGGTTTGGGGTGAGGCTTGTAATGGAGTGTGCCATTTGTAGGGGTGGGAATTGGGGTGAGGCTTAAAATGGTGTGTGCCATTTGTAGGGGTGGGGGTTGGGGTGAGGCTTGTAATGGAGTGTGCAATTTGTAGGGGTGGGAGTTGAGGTGAGGCTTGTAATGGAGTATGCCATTTGTAGGGGTGGGAGTTGGGGTGAGGCTTAACATTTTGTGTGCCATTTGTAGGGGTGGGAGTTGGGGTGAGGCTTAAAATGGTGTGTGCCATTTGTAGGGGTGGGGTTGGGGTGAGGCTTGTAATGGAGTGTGCCATTTGTAGGGGTGGAGTTGGGGAGAGGCTTGTAATGGAGTGTGCCATTTGTAGGGGTGGGAGTTGGGGTGAGGCTTGTAATGGAGTGTGCCATTTGTAGGGGTGGGAGTTGGGGTGAACCTCCCTACTTATGTACGGGATGCTGCTCCACTCGCTGTGGGCTGTATCGGATGCACCATCTTCTCCATGGACTGGCCACATCTGAAGCTCCCGGCAGTGCTGTTTGAGCACCACAATGCATACTGGGAGATGTGGTCCGTGGATGCAAGTACATTATCTCTTACCCTCTAGATCATACATGTCAAACTCCGGCCCGTGAGTCAAATCTGGCCCACAAAGCCATCAGGTTTGGCCCTCAGGTGGTTTCCCCCATTTGCATTATCTTTGGCCCATTCTAGACCACCGGAGAAGCTATATTGGAGGGTAAGCCCTAAATCACCAGGGAGAGGGACAGCACTAGATACCAGGGAACTGCATAGAAGAGCGAAGGGGCCACTAGACACTAGGGAACTGTATAGGGGAAGGAGGGAGCCACTAGACACCAGGAAACTGTATGCAGTTGGGAGGACCACTAAACATCAGGGAATAGTATAGGGGAGAGAGGGAGGACCACTAAACATCAGAGAACTGTATAGGGGATGGAGGGGGGGCTATTAGACACCAGGGAACTTTATAAGGGAGGGAGTTGGCCACTAGACATTGAGGTTGGCCCTCGACTTGGTCTCAGAGCTCCATTTCGGCCCACTTTGTATTTGAGTTCAACATCCCTGCTCTAGATAGTAATCTTGCAAGGGCAGAGACCTTCTTCTATAGTTTCTTATTTTGCTGTAATTTATCATATGAAAATGCTCCAGTATTGGTGATGTCTCACACCACCCATCAACAATATATGTACACACCTCCAGAACCGCTGGAATGCAATGATGTGTCATCTTGTTAATTGTACAGAGCCATAATAATCCAACATGCATGCAGACTGTTTCGGATTGGTTGATTCTCAAAGGGATGATTTGCATACTCCGCAGTGATGCATTGTGGGAGACCCCCTATGCTCACTTGCTGCATGTTGCTTGTAGTGTTGAGCCAAAATTTGCGTAATTTCGTGTTTCCGTAATTACGGACGCAAATGTTGCCAATACATTGTGAATTCGTAATTTCGTAATTGCCATACAAACAGTCATTTGAATTCCGTAAATGAACTTTCCATCACGTAATTTCAAGTTTTGGCGCAAATTCGTGTTTTCTACAGAAACTGTTATTTGAATTACGAAAATGTAATACCGTAACGTAATTTCATTTTTAATAGTGATTATGCCAATTTAATTAATTTCTAAACTCAGGAAAGTCACTTATTGATTGCAATTACTGATTGCAACTACTGGTAATGCAAAGGCCCCTGCACATGTTGTCACTTTAAATTTATCAGGAGGCTCTGGACTGGAACACAATTTTGAGAATGGCTGAATTTCTGATAAAACATGAAATTCTGATTCATTTCCGTTACGTAAACGATCAGAATTACAAAAAACTATTGTAATTACAAAATTCCGCATAAATGCAAAATTTCCCAAAATTTCACGTAATTTCGCAAACATTATGAATTTTCGATTACGTCCATAATCATAATTTCATGAATTACGTGAAATGTCACGTAATCGTAATTAGGTCATTACGCTCCTCACTAGCTGCTTGTGCACAGTAATATTACCGGTGGTTATTGTATCAACCCCTTGGCGTTGAGCTCAAACTCTGCATCAGAATTTGCAATTATGATGCAAGATTGTAGTGTAAAATGTCTGGAGAGTTTGTAGTTAGTTTTGCATGTAATCGTAATTATGTTCCGTAATTTCACAAGAACACAAAATGTGATTCTTTGGGAAGAAATGGGTGTAGGGGTACTAATGTAACATTGTAATTTTTTTGGCTGCCTCTTTCGTAATTTTGCACACCATATGAACTTTTCAAAATTAAATACACAAAAACAATTTCAAAAATTGTAATAACGTGTAATCGAAATTGCAAAAATGCTACGTGAAATTTTGTGTAAGGGAATTTAGCACATTACAACCATCACTGATAACACTTTGGGCTTGATTCACTAAGACAAATAGCATGCCTTATCAAAGTTAGCACGCCTTATCAGAGTAGCATAGCAAACTTATGTCTGCTAATTGGCAATGACGAGAGCTCCATTCATCCTGCCCTTAGCTCCTGCGGGTTCGTAGCGCTTTCTATGCTACTCTGATAAGGTGTGTTAACTTTGATAAGACATGCTATTTGTCTTAGTGAATCAAGCCCATTTGTGTCAATAATCCTTCTGACTTGTCCTGGTGCACAGAATAGATTTTCTGAGTATTTAAAGAATACATGGCTTATTTTTGAACATGATCTCACTGTGTAATTGTCACAGGAGCCCTCGTGGTCAGACTGCAAGTGGCCTTCTAAACGGTGCCAGCGCACGAATCGTGCGAACTCTAGTCGCAGTCAATGCGCAGGAACCGTTGGGAATTAGCCGCAGACAAACCAGAAGGGAGCCTGTGAGATATGGGTGATTACAACTTACACACGATTCCAGGGTATAACTGCCACCACCACGGGTAGGGGCCCGTGGACCCGACTGCCTGACTGATCCTGCGAATAAAAACGGTTAAAACACGCTGTATTCTGTCTAGCCAACAACAAACAAACAGTAGCGTCTCTTCTGAGGTCTGGTTCAGTTGTGCGGCTGATAAGCAGGGTAGCGGACAGTGAATGACTTTGATAAAGTCTTTTATTCACGCAATATAAATAATTAATATATACAGACAATTATTAAAATCAACAATTATTAAAACAGTAATAGCCAGTATGAAATAAAAAGGGAGAAAATACTTAGGGTTTGTGGAAATATGTCCTTTTGTGGGAAGAATCATAAAGTCCAAGCAAAACGGTTTCAAGTTCTGCAAAGTTCTTTGTTCCAGAGATAAATTCAAAGTTCAGCAAGATTTAAAATCCAAACAAAATGGAGGATGTCTTTTTTTCAATTTCAGACAAGATGGCCGCCAACCATGTGTCCTCTGGCTGGCAGCATGCCCTCAGGAAGATGGAATCTGGAGGACTGATGCCCGCCTGCTGGCCATGTGCTTTTGATGAAGCTGGTTTGGGGGTGTGGCAATGCCGGCCCCCTCTGAGTTACCAACAAATGACAGTTCATTCCCTCTGAGAGATTTGAGGGCTAAACTTATGAAATGCTGTAACTCCTGAACCATACACGTTATATTTAGGGGGGTAACAGCTTCATACTTGTTGGAAAATACAGATTAATATGACATCAGACACGGCTAAGCCAGCGGTCAGGCTCCTGAGAAGATTCATATCTCGATAACCGGACGGTCTATCCCAATGAATTTCATATCAGCACGATGGAAAGATTTTACCGAACAAGACGATATGAATTTTATAGCTGTGCGACATACGGTTTTCGTATGCCGACAGGAAATCATACCACCCATGCTTTTCTTATGGCCCGTGCTCGGTGCCGGATCGGCTGGCTTTCTATGCCCCCCCCCCCCTGTGGAGCCAGCTTCCTGGTCCTTTTCATGGGGACATCTGCTGTAGGGGGAATGAGCTAGGCCCTGCAGGGAATCCAGCCACGTGCGACATTCCTGAGTGGTGAGGCATTCAGGAAGGGTGAGGGGACTGCTTTGGCTCACAGGGGAACAGATCTCTGGATTTAAAACAACACAAAAATGTCATTTTCGGATCGCTTGCACGACTGCTCAGATCCGGCAGGGAGCGATCAGGAAAGTGACTGCGAAATCTCTATATTCACCTGCGTTTCAACCGGCTATTCCGTGACAGTAATGCTGGCAATACACGAGTCGATCCAGCGGCCGATTAGCCGCCGGATCGACCACAGCCGCGTCCCCGCTCGTCCGTGCGTGCGTGCAGATCGATTGCCGCTCGTCCCCGCCGGTGCTTCTTTATCAGCACTCGATTCCCTGCCATTGTCCGCTGGTGGGGATCGAGCGGGCGCGGGTCGAGCGGCAGGGCCGGCGCTACCATTAAGGCAAAGGAGGCAGCTGCCACAGGGCACCATAGCTTGTAGGGGCCCCCAGTGGCTACAAGAGGAAAAAATTTTTTTTCAAATCGGCCTTATAGTTTTTGAGAAAATCGATTTTAAAGTTTCAAAGGGAAAAAAAAATACACATTTAAAAACCTGCCGACTTTAATGGTTAATAGCAAATCCACCTTAAATGCTAGAAACCCTAAATTTGCAGGATATGTTAAGGAGATCATTAGGAATAAGAGGAAAAAACAATTTTTCAAAAAGACCTTATAGTTTTTGAGAAAATCGATTTTAAATTTTCGAAGGAAAAAAGTCTTTTAAATGCGGTAAATGTCACTTTTAGTAGCAAACCTAACGGTAGTGTAATTTTACATGCATCAAACGAAAACGCAATAAATTTCCTGACGGGGTTTCCAGGGGGTCTATACGCAGCCGCAGCGCTTTGGCCAGGGATCGCTATACAGCCGCAATATGGCTGTATGAAGATCCCTGGCATTTTTTTCCTATTCTCCCAATTTATTTTTTTTATGTTTATAGTGTGGGAATTCTTTTTTTTTTTTAAATTATGTGGGGTCCTCCCTCCTAAAACTTTTTAACCCCTTGTCCCCCATGCAGGCTGGGATAGCCAGAATGTGGAGCTCCGACCGATTGGGACTTCACACCCTGTTATACCAGCTGCAAAAAAGGTCCCCTAATGCCGATTTTTGTTCCAGGGTATATGTTGGGGGGGGGGGGGGCCCAGGTTTATTTTGCCCTGGGGCCCCATTGTTGCTTAAACCGGCCCTGTCGAGCGGCATGATCGGGCCAGCTGAATATTATCAGCTGGTCGGATCAGCTGGTCGATACATGGTACAGAAACGTACTGTGTATCTCCAGCGTAAGGCAGGGGTGTCCAAAGGAGTACATATGAATATGCCTCCAGGAGACTTAGGCACAGGATACAGCCTATATACAGCTTATCCTGCTCCTGCACAATTCCCGGCTGCGTTAATTACTATTCCCTCTCCAGGTCCATGTGGATGATGGGGAATGATGTAATTTGGCTTCCGGATGAACTACGTTGTTTTAAAAGTGACTTCAGCTCTGTCTTCTGACAGCGCCAAAATTACTCACTGTGCGCTGCTATAGCCGTAATTCCTATTATGGTCTATGGTGGTGCCAACTCAGAATCAGAATCAGAATCAGAATTTATTATCGCCAAGTACAACGGTGGATTGTACCCGGAATTGGTTTTGGCGCATACAGGGTCGTTGATGAAGAAACAAGAAATAGCATACAGTTAAGCATGGCGCATACATAGGACAACATTACAGCTTGTGCGTACAATTAAGCAGAGTGCAGCATTGCATACAGTTAAGCATGGTACATACATATAAACAATAAAAACAATTAAAGCAAAAATAAAAAACAAGACAGAGAGCATTGCAGCATACACGTACAGTTAACGTAATACAACCATAGCAGGACATACACTGATAGCAGGAACAGAAAAGAGTGGGACTGGAGCAGCAGCCTGAGAGCTGATATGAGCGCTGCCATTTTCGGCACTGGACGCTACACAGCGACACGCTCCCAACAAGACAGGTGCTACCGATAGTCCACGGAAGTAGAGAGAAAGCTGAGGGGCATCATGATGGAGGCGGACAGCAGAGTTCACTCGGGTCAGGTTGCCCAAGGAGTAGCGTTCCTGATTTCAAGTCCGCACGGCTGGGTAATGAGAGTGCAGACACAGTGGGGGCCCTGTGGGGCCAGGGGGCACCTTTTCTGGGCAGCAATGGTGGACGTGGGGCCAGGGGCAATGGTGGACGTGGGGCCAGGGGCCACCCCGGCTGGGCAGCAGCAGTGGTGGACAGGCCAGGGGGGTTTACCTTTGGTGGTGGCAGGACGCTGATGCCAGATGCAGCAGGCAGCATCACCTCCTCTGTGGCTGCGATGGGGCAGCATCGGGCCCTCCATTGACGGTGGCGTGGCCGTGCTGGTGACCTGATCTCAGGGTGACCTGTGGTGGAGGGGGTCCAGCAGGGGCCGGGGCTGCGATGGCCGTTCCCTTGGTGACTGGGGAAGCCACTGCAGTATAGGCCTCCTCTGCACGCGGGGAGTGTCCCACATGCCCGTGCTGGTGTCCTGGTCTCAGGGCGACCCGTGGTCGAGGGGGTCCGACAGCCCCAGCAATCCTGGCTGCGGACAAGGGGTAACCTGCCCGGCGATGGGGTGGTCTCTGGCGGCGGCCCTGGACGGCTGCTGATGGCGGCTGGAGCAGCCACCGGCCCCTGAAAATGTCGGAGCGGCGGCGCACGTGCTCAGCCCGCATGGCGGCCTCTTCCTAGGCGGCAGCCCCAGACGGCTGAGGGCAGTGTCGCTGCTGCCCTTCTCACTGTGGTCCCCGGCAGGAGAGATAGACCGCAGACAGTGTGGAGGCGAGCGGCGTCCCGGCTCCCCTGGCTGCAGCGAGTGGCGTCCCAGCTCCCGGCTCCCCTGGCTACTACGAGCGGCGTCCAGATTCCCCTGGCTGCAGCGATCCCAGCTCCCGGCTGCCCTGGCTACAACGAGTGGCGTCCAGGTTCCCCTGGCTTCAGCGATCCCCACCACGAGCACCTCTGAGGCCCCTGCATGATCCCCAGGTGGGTGGAGGTGGTCAGGAGGTTGCCAGCGGGGTAATAAGGGGGAAAGAAGAGAAAAGGACCGGAGCCCTGTGGCCGTGGCGTCCTCGCATGGCGCCATCTTAGATCTCTAAATCACAACTGTAATCTCCTGCGCAGGATACAACGTGTTCGTGTCCAAAGTCCATCTGTGGCCCACTGAGCCTCTTTTAGTGGCTTCTGTGGGTCTGCCTAGCTTTCATTTGCATGCAGCCCTTGGGCATCAGTAATTGTAATGATGAGGCGGGCGAGCCGCATCACTTGGTGTCCAGGAAGCCACCCCTCTCACACCCTTATTTGCCGATCAGTCTCTCCTCCCTCCGCTCTCCCACAGACCCATAATGTTCACTACAAGACCACAAAAATGGCCGCCGGAGTCTATACAGTGCAGACTCCGGTGGCCATTTTTTTGTAGTCCTATAGCAGTTGCTATGTGACTATGGGAGGGGGAGACAGAGTGGTGATTTCAGGTGAAAGAACGATTGCTTCCTGCACACTAAATGATGCAGCTCACCAGCCAACAATTAGCAGCTGCCAGTGTCTCATGGAGAGCTGAACATATTGGCGAGAGGGGAAATAAGCAAAAATTGCACATGTAAAAGGAGGATACCGTGTACCTGTCTCTTGAACAGTTCCAAAAATGTATTCCTTTCCTCAGCCAAAAGTAAACAGTATTGACATGTACAGAAAGAATCGTCAAACCTGTATGCTGGAAGTTGTTGCGGTGAAGGTGTTTTTGTCGCGTACGTTAAAAAAGGGCGCCGGGAAAAAAGGGCGCAGGGTTTTAAAAGATAATCATGAATAACGTTTAAAAAAAAATTGTGTTATATTTCGTTTAAAAATAAAGTTTTATAAAGTTATAAATCATTAAAGAGACTCTGAAGCGAGAATAAATCTCGCTTCAGAGCTCAAAGTTAGCAGGGGCACGTGTGCCCCTGCTAAACCGCCGCTATCGCGCCGCACAAAGGGGGTCCCTTCACCCCCAAACCCACCCCAGCACGACTTGGTCGTGCATTTGGTCGCTCCTGGAGGCAGGGCTAATGGCTGCAGCCCTGCCTCCAGTCGCGTCTGTCAGCGGCACATCGCCGCCTCTCCCCCGCCCCTCTCAGTGAAGGAAGACTGAGAGGGGCGGGGGAGAGGCGGGGATACGCGCTGACAGACGTGCATGGGGCAGGGCTGCGGCGGTTAGCCCTGCCCCAACCAGGAAGCGCTCCCCCGCATTACGGAGGGGGATTTGGGGGTGAAGGGACCCCCGTTAAGCCGCGCTATAGCGGCGTTTTAGCAGGGACACACATGCCCCTGCTAACTCTGAGGTCTGAAGCGAGATTTATTTTCGCTTCAGTCTCTCTTTAAATAATGTGTATAAAATCGGCAATTTTAAAAACGTTAATCTTCCCTGTTTAAAAATTGAAATTTATAATAACGTTTTATAAAACATTAATACGAATTTTCCTAAAGCTATACCTAACCCTACTCTCACACAGAACCCTCCCTGTACCTATCCCTAACCCCTAGACCCCCCTGTTGGTGCCTAACCCTAAGACCCCCCTGGTGGTGCCTAACCCTAAGACCCCCCTGTTGGTGCCTAAACCTAAGACCCCCCTGGTGGTGCCTAACCCTAAGACCCCCCTGTTAGTGCCTAAATCTAAGACCCCCCTGGTGGTGCCTAACCCTAAGACCCCCCTGTTGGTGCCTAAACCTAAGACCCCCCTGGTGGTGCCTAACCCTAAGACCCCCCTGTTGGTGCCTAAACCTAAGACCCCCCTGTTGGTGCCTAAACCTAAGACCCCCCTGGTGGTGCCTAAACCTAAGACCTCCCTGTGATAAGCATTAATAACGTTTTAAAAAAATATGGTGCGGTTTTTCGTTTAAAAATGTAAAAAAAATAAAAAATTTGTACGGTTTTTCGTTTAAAAGTAATGTTTTAAAAAAATATTGTACTGTTTTTCGTTTAAAAATAATGTTTAAAAAATTATAAATCATTAAATAATGTGTAATCATGAGAAACAGTTATAAAACATTAAAAGTCTCCGGGCGCCGCTTTTAAAACGTTATTTTTCTCCGGCGCCCTTTTTTCCTGTTGGGCGCCGATTAAACAATATTTATTATGGGAGTGAATGGTGGCGCCCTTTTTGTCCACCTGCCTCATGCGCCCAAATTTCCTGCTTCTGTTTTTGTCAAGGTACTAATGTGGTTTGCAACACATAAATAATGTTGATTGCACTAATAAGTTTTATCACAGAGTCACAGATAATGTACACGTTAATGTAATGGACATTTATGCCTCTTCTAGATTTATCACACAGCGTCACCTGATTTCCCACATTGATGCAGGTCCTTCGCCGCTGGACGGCGAAGCTCCGCCCCTTCACCCCCGACCTTTCCCCATTGCCACTCTGCACCAATGAGACGGCGCCGGAGGCGTGGCTTGAAGGTCCTACACAGGAAGCTCTCCGGCGCCGGCTCTTCACGGACACGCATGTGAGCAAGTGCCCGAGCGGCGTGAAACGGCTGTAGTGCCGTCCAATCTTCCCCTGGTCACCCCTCCCTCCTTCACCGCAACAACTTCCAGCACACAGGTTTGACGATTCTTTCTGTACATGTCAATACTGTTTACTTTTGGCTGAGGAATGGAATACATTTTTGGAACTGTTCAAGAGACAGGTGCACGGTATCCTCCTTTTACATGTGCTAAGTTTGTTGTGGTGCTCTGCACTAATGTTACTTGTTGCACGTCTCGAAGTTCTTCCTGCAAGCCTCACAGAAGTTGTTTACTTATTGTCAAGGTGAAGATGTTGTTTACTGCATGTGATGCAAGCGCCCTCTGAGTAAGGCCATTAACCCTCAGGTTCAAGCATTTGAGTGCCAGACCATAAGTCCTTCTGCTATACTAGTGTATAAGCAAAAATTGGATTTTGCTAGTTTAGCCCTCTAGCAGTCTCAGGAACGCTGATATGACCCTGGGCCTAAAAAGTTTGGCCACCCCTGGTGTACTGGATTGCATTACCCACGTAAATAGTCATGGTATGTCACTGCAGGATAATACAGGGAGAAACCCAAGATTGCATTCATTGGAATTTCTGCCCACTGAATCACTTTGGCTGAGTCCCCAACTGCCCATTGCAAAATAACAAAGTAATTTAATAATTCGTTCCAGAAGAAAAGCTACTGGGAAAGATTTTCCACCAATGCCAACTGTGCCAAAATAAGTGACCTTATGGAGAAGAGATACAGACAATTTCCCAGAACTCTTCCACCTTTGCTACCCTCTTGTCTTCTTCAATGTCAGGTAACTGGCATTATTTGCATGAGTGGCCGTAAATATGCCCCTGCAGGACAATAGAGGACTGTATTTACTGGAATCACTTAAGTCCTCTGACCTCTACTGTCCATTGCAAAATAGCAAAGCAATTTAATGACTCCAAATTTTGACCCAAAGTTCAAAATTCCGTATGTTACCTGGCCCTCGAATCTGGAGCCTCCATTACTGTTGGTATGGCTTCAGTGAGAATATAAAGTTAGTCCCCAATTTCATAAAAATGTAGGCCCCTAAATCTTACATAGTTACATAGTTATTTTGGTTGAAAAAAGACATACGTCCATCGAGTTCAACCAGTATAAAGTACAACACCAGCCTGCTCCCTCACATATCCCTGTTGATCCAGAGGAAGGCGAAAAAACCCTTACAAGGCATGGTCCAATTAGCCCCTAAAGGGAAAAATTCCTTCCCGACTCCAGATGGCAATCAGATAAAATCCCTGGATCAACATCATTAGGCATTACCTAGTAATTGTAGCCATGGATGTCTTTCAACGCAAGGAAAGCATCTAAGCCCCCTTTAAATGCAGGTATAGAGTTTGCCATAACAACTTCCTGTGGCAATGCATTCCACATCTTAATCACTCTTACTGTAAAGAACCCTTTCCTAAATAAATGGTTAAAACGTTTTTCCTCCATGCGCAGATCATGTCCTCTAGTCCTTTGAGAAGGCCTAGGGACAAAAAGCTCATCCGCCAAGGTATTATATTGCCCTCTGATGTATTTATACATGTTAATTAGATCCCCTCTAAGGCGTCTTTTCTCTAGACTAAATAAACCCAGTTTATCTAACCTTTCTCGATAAGTGAGACCTTCCATCCCACGCATCAATTTTGTTGCTCGTCTCTGCACCTGCTCTAAAACTGCAATATCTTTTTTGTAATGTGGTGCCCAGAACTGAATTCCATATTCCAGATGTGGCCTTACTAGAGAGTTAAACAGGGGCAATATTATGCTAACATCTCGAGTTTTTATTTCCCTTTTAATGCATCCCAAAATTTTGTTAGCTTTAGCTGCAGCTCCTTGGCATTGAGTACGATTATTTAACTTGTTGTCAATGAGTACTCCTAAGTCCTTCTCCAAGTTTGATGTCCCCAACTGTATCCCATTTATTTTGTATGGTGCTAGACCATTAGTACGTCCAAAATGCATGACCTTACATTTGTCAACATTGAATTTCATCTGCCATGTATGTGCCCATATAGCCATCCTATCCAGATCCTGTTGCAATATGACACTATCTTCCTGAGAGTTGATGATTCTGCACAATTTTGTATCATCTGCAAAAATAGCAACATTGCTCACTACTGCATCTACTAGGTCATTAATAAATAAATTGAAGAGCACTGGACCCAGAACAGACCCCTGTGGGACCCCACTGCTAACAGTCTCCCATTTTGAGTACGATCCATTGACCACAACTCTTTGTTTTCTGTCCATTAGCCAGTTCCCTATCCATGAACACAGACTCTTCCCCAGTCCTTGCATCCTCAACTTTTGCACCAGACTTTTGTGGGGAACAGTGTCGAAGGCCTTTGCAAAGTCCAAGTATATCACATCTACAGCATTCCCAATATCCATATTAGCATTCACTACCTCATAAAAGCTGAGCATGTTAGTCAAACAGGACCTGTCTTTAGTAAACCCATGTTGATGCTGAGAAATAATCTCTGCAAATCTCTGCAACCAAACCTCCTACAGCACAGGTGTTGAACTGCAGGCCTCGAGGGCCGTGTCTATGCCAGTGTTTAGGGTGGACTGATTAATGAAGAAATGTTTCTATGATGAACCTGTTTCTGTCCCATCAATTAATTTGAGCTGTGCCAAAGGTATGAGGACCTTGACCCTCATGGACCGGAGTCCCACATCCCTGTACTAGAGACTCTGAATTGTCAGGGTAGGGACGGAAACCCCTTGAGGCTACCTTATCCCAAATTACAGACCCCATCCTCGTATTTCAGTAATAGGGGCTTAACAATAGACCCTGCAAGGGATGCAGCCACAGGGGGCCCTAGAAGCTGCAGCGGGCTCCGTGGAGGGAGAAGTTTCTTTTCCCTGCCCTGGCAACTAAGGGCAAAGAGATAAAAAAGCTTTCTATTCTCTGCAAAAATTTTCTAATGCCTATGATTCCTTATCAGCCACTGATAAGGAATCATACAAAGTTTTGCAAAGATTTGTAGATAGTCCCTACTCAGTAAACAGCAGGCTCTTGGTACAATGCCCAGCCCCCAACCTCTCTACTCCTTCCCAAGTCCTTTGTATTGCAGTGATGCTGGAAGAGTTTGCAGAACCAGTTCTGCACCATCAGAAGACAGGGTAAGTGTAATAAGCTGAAGCTGGGAGCACACTCATCTGTCAGTTTTCTGTATGCGATTTTCTGTGGAGTGGGGGGAGGGGAGGGGGGGCCCAGTGATGTATAGTTACGCCCCTGTTTAGTAAATAGGGGGGTTGGTCTGCAATTTGGTTTGGAGGTTGCCTCTGTGGTCTCCTCCTTACCCTGCAAATTTGGGGTCTATAGGAAGAATGGTTGTGGAGATATCGGGGCTATAATTTGTTGAACTTTTAGGGGGGCGCCTCTTTACAGTCTCATTGAAGCTCCCCAAGAGTAGCAGAGGCTCCAGATTCGAGGTCTCGGTAACATAAGGAGATTTTAAAATTTGGGTCAAAATTTTAAGTACTTGGGACCCTCTGGGTACTAACAGGAACTCCCAGTTCACCCTCCACTCCTACACTGACAAACCCCATTGCAGTGGCTGCTGTATGATGAAGGATCCTTGGTATTATACAGCTAGTTTCTCTCCTTTTAGTGCGCACGCCTAGAACTCTGCGCAACATTATCTGAGCTGCCACAGTTCCGGGCATTCCCATTGAAAGGTGACTAAGAGCAACCATCTGACCAAAATGGTCATGATCATCAGCTGTTTCAGAGGTCACAGAGCAGGGTCGGAACAAGGTTCTGCAGAGGTGGAGATTCCAAAGTGCGCCCCCAAACTATACCCATCCTGTCACAAGCCCCCTAGTGGTGCGAGCGACACAAACACTTTAATACTCAAAATTTCAGGTACATTCCTTTTATCTGTGAAGAGGGAAACCCGCTTGCTAGGCTACGCTAAGAAGAAAGGGTTAACAATCTATTATTACTGAAACAATGCAATACTTCAGGTTGCAAATGTTCAGAAATGCTAGAATTCTTATTGCGGTGCTCAAATCAGGTATGTGGCCGATAAAATGACCTTAAGAGGGTTTATTGTAAATTCAATATAAATAATTAATATATACAGAAAATTATTAAAAAATAACAATTATGGAGACAGTAACCACAGGGTAAATAAAAGGGAAAACAGAGAAAATAAATACTTACGATTTTGAAAGAAAGATGTCCTTTGTGTGGAAATTCGAGCCAAAACTGAAAAGTTCCTTTGTTCCAAAAGTCAGTCAAAATGAAGACCAGCCGCACGATCCTCTAGCTGGCTCCAGGCGGCTTAAATGATGTTACAAAAAAGGAGGACTCTGCTGAAATTGTTGTGTTTCCTTTTATACAGATCTGCTCAGATGGCAGAACTCAGGCTACAGCCTGTGCCCTTTAGATGAATTGGCCCTTTACATTTGGGGGAACTTAAATTCCAAATATATGACATTTCTATATATCAGACCACGTTCATTGCACACTAATAATACTAGCAAATTCACAATCCCCAAAGAATATGGATCACATTAATACCAGACATGAATAGTGTGTGACATTCCATTATTGAGAAGTGAAGTAAAGAGACTGAGGCTAAGTACAAGAGGGATGAAAATGGCCATCGGGTTACAAGCAATCAAACAATATACTTTTCATACAGATCAGAAAGTACGATATCTCTTAAAACCGCAAAAAAATTAACTGCAATTATAAAATATAACCAGGACTTCTTGGCTCCTGTTTGTCTGTGTCCTGCTGTGCTGAAAGCTTGCTTTCTTCAGTGTAGTAAACAAATGGGTCTTTTCAGGTTGTAGTTCACACTTACCGTAGTTGTTAGCTGGGGAAGGGGGGGGGGGGGTTATTTAACCAGGCATGCTCCCCCCTCCCCCTTGCTCCCCAGTATAGTAGTCAGAAGTGCCCCCATCATCCTTCAGTGTACTGGTCAAGTAGCCAGATGTGCTCCGATATCCAGTATAGTAGTTAGATGGGTAAATGTTATCTTCCCTCCATGCACCCTCGCAGCTGTGCACCCAGAGGCTGGAGCCTATCCAGCCTCTGCCACGGCCCGGCTCTGTCACAGAGAGCGTGTGTATGATGCATCCATTATTCTGCGCATGCACATGATGATGCGCAGCACAAAGTGTTATGGAAGCACTATACAACCATAGCCGGCCCTGTATATAACACTGCACAAAGAAACAATCAAGAGACCCTGATAGTGTAGTATATAAGTACAATATAATATCTCTTATAATAGATGAAAATGGTACTCTCAAAGGTGGGTTACCAGTAAGGCAACCACTGGAACAGCAGATGGGGAGATTAGACCTGTCACCTGACCCTACTTAGGTTAAAAAGTTGCTCTCTGTAGAAATGGAACAAGGGTGGCACCCGGAGGTACTTTTGCTGGCTTAGAACTACAGATCAGTTGTTCCAATTTATTATCTGATGAAGCGGGTAAACGCCCGTGAAAACGCATTGCATATTTGGAGTTCAAGAATAAATAATTTTTCTACAGGATACTGACTGTTTGAGTGTATTAGGGAGGTAAGTCCACCGCTACCTCCCTTTTTCAACTGTTTTTAACTTATCTTGCTCTAATTTGGCGCCTCTGTTCAAAAACAATCTAATATTATAACACTGCCTGCTTCACTTTTTGAACTATACGGAAAATAATCACCCTCTGGAGGTTATCAGGGAAGGAGTACCGGCTAGTCTCTTCCCATGGGTACAGATCAGTGACCTCCTCTCTCTGTTGCTGACAGAACTCTTTGTAGCCAGCATTGCAGCTCATTGTCCCTGCTCAGTGTGTAATAAAAAAGGAACAAAAAAGGAACATATAACAAGTGGAGTGATGTAGGGGCTTTGGGACGGCTTTGTGGGACGAGATTCCGCAGGTAAATACAACTTTTCTTTGCAGCAGCGCTGATGGATTTTTATTTTATGGCTGGAGATTCACTTTAAAGGGACACTTAAGGGTCTAAAAATAAAAAATGAGTTTTACTCACCTGGGGCTTCCACCAGCCCCTCTGCAGCTGTCCGGTGCCCTCGCAGTCTCGCTCGGATCCTCCTGTCCCCGCTGGCAGCTACTTCTGTTTTCGGCAACAGGCCTGGGAACGCGAGTGATTCTTCATGTTCCTGGCCGTAATAGCAGTATAGAGGGCGCTATTGCAGCCAGGAGTGCCAAGAATCACTCGCGTTCCCAGGCCTGTCACCGAAAAACGGAAGTAGCTGCTGGCGGGGCCAGGAGGATCCGAGCGAGACTGCGTGGGCACCGGACAGCTGCAGGGGGCTGGTAGAAGCCCCAAGTGAGTAAAACTCATTTTTTTTTCGAGCCTTAAGTGTCCCTTTAACGCTAGGGAGGTTATCTTATGACAGATGCCATAAACTACCAATCAAAATCCTCGTTTTATTTATCAGCAGGAATTGGATTGGTTGCTCTGAGGAACGGCTGCACTTGTGCTGCAATTTTCTCTGAACGCTGAGATTGGTTATTTAGCCCCACGATCACTGCGCACATCAGACGTCAGACCCTGTAGAATGGCGAAGGATGGTATGCGACCGTGTAATCTCCACACATTTCTCTGTCATTACATAACACTCAGTCTCTCAATCAATTATTAACAAGCTCCGTATCATAAACTATCACACTCTATAAAACAGCAATGCAGCTGTATAGATTTATGGGTAATTAGTTACCAGAGGCGCTATAAATCTTCTTAATTACGTATGTAAACAAGCGGCCCATATCAGCGTGACAGCAAGATGACTCTGGAGACGGATCTTGGCAAGTTTCAGTCTGATAAGAAGGAAAACATCTATGGATGCGGCAGTTGGGCCAGGAACACAGAGCAGATTGGAGGTTGTTCAAAGATACTTTCACCAATCGATCCCCACCTGTTGACATGAACATGGCTGTTCCTGCCTCACGTAATACATGACCTCCATTCCCATGACCTCCATCCGCAACGTTGCTGCTAAGGTGTTTGTGGCCCCAAGTGGCACATTATTTGTGGCCCTCCCTCCGCCTTGTCAGAAGCCCCTTCTCACATTGTAAAAAGTAGTCCTCCCCCTCCAATAGGTAGCCCTCCAGTATAGGTAAGTATTCAAAGAAGCAACCCCCCCCTCCCCGTAGAGGATGCCATCCACAGTATAGATAGCCCAGATGTCCTCCCAGCATAGGTAGCTATCCCCGTATAGGTAGCCAAGGTGTCCCGCAGTATAGATAGCTACCGAAGCAGGGGCGCCTCTAGCCATTTTGTCACTCCAGGCGAGAAAATCTGTGGCACCCCCACCCCCATGGCGCCCTTCCATGAAAATAGTCGTAATGCAGCAGCGTTTCACCAGGAAATAATCATAATGCGGCAGCGTATTTCATCAGAAAATTTGCAATGCGTGCAGTGTTTCACCAGGAAATACACGTAATGTAAGGCTGCAGAAGTGAGCTTACGGGCTGCAGGCCAGTGAACTGACTAGACGCTGCAAGCCTGTTCACCACCTGGGGACAAAACATCTGGTGTGGGGGTGTGACCACGGTCCCCCTGCACAGCACTCATGACCTCCTGGTCGGCCTGGCACCCTCTACAATGGGTCAGAAGGAGGCACAAAGGGGGACAGAAGGAGTGATAGGGGGACAGAGGAAGGCGCATGGAACAGGGGTGGCACATGGGGACTGAGGAGGCACATGGAGACAGAAGGAGGCAGAAAGGGATACAGAAGGAGGCACAGGAGGACAGAAGGAGGCAGAGTGGGACTGAAAAAGGAACAGGAGGGCAGAGGTAGCGCAAGGGGACAAATAAGGGCAAAGGAGACATAAGGAGGCACAGGTGGACAGAAGGAGGCACAGAAGGAGGCAGAGATGGCACAAAGGATGAAAGAAGGATGCACAAGGCACAGAAGTGTCAGCTGCCTGCAACTTACGCTAAGTAGATGCAGCAGAAGCAAGTAATAGAACACCCACATGGGTGTGGCTTAATTTTGGGTGGGGCTTACTTTGGGGGCGGAGCTTAATCCAGCAACATGGCGCCCCCCAGGACCAATGGCACTCCAGGCAATGGCCTGTACTGCCTATGCCTAGAGGCACCCCTGTACCGAAGTATAAGTAGCCAAGTTGTCCCCCCAGTATTGATAGCTACCCCCAGTATAGGTAGCCAAAGGCGTTCTACCCCCGTATAGGGTATTGGTGTCAGTGTCGTCCTTCTGGCTCCCCCTCCCTAACACCCACACTCCTGCAGGTTGTCAGGAAGAAGAGAAGAGCAGCGCATAGTTACCATGCAAAACACTTCAAATGCAGGAAATGAGCTTCAAACTCGCTTCTGCATCTGAAGTGTACTGTGTGATCACTGCTCCACTCTCCCCTCTGTTCACATTGCCGCTGATCTGAGG
This sequence comes from Hyperolius riggenbachi, assembly GCF_040937935.1. NCBI lineage: Eukaryota > Metazoa > Chordata > Amphibia > Anura > Hyperoliidae > Hyperolius > Hyperolius riggenbachi. The sequence goes on from NC_090648.1 coordinate 30,043,895, forward strand.
TCTGTGTGTGAGTGATGGGGAGGCAGCAGGAGCCATAAAAGGGGTAAGACCCCAAGTGTCTTCTTGGTTCACCTGGGCCTAGCTGCACTCCTGCCCATCCCACGTTCTCCACACTGTGGTTTCATAGTGAACTCGGGTCTCTGGGCTGGGTGAGTGCCATGGGATTGCATTCAACATTCCATTGAGATCAACCCAACAATATTTCAATATACTTAGCTAAAGAAATAACACAGACACCAGTTGGGAGTTAACAGGCCGCGGCCTCTTTTTTCTTGTGGGAGGGGTTAAACCATTTTTTTTTAAACTTTTCCTTTGTTTATTTTTCTTTCTTTTTTTAACCATAACCAAATAACTTTATTTACCTACAACCATTTTTTTAAATTTTCCGAAACATACACATAAACCCAGCGACCAAACGGATTGATGGTCTGTGGACCCAACTCAATCCACTCCAACCAATGTCCTTCAAAGTCCACAACCTCCCCCAAACGAAGCCAGCCTCAAGTGTGATAGCTCTGTGACAGGAATAGTTTTTTATTGACACCTGCCATTCAGCTGATTGGCTCTTTCTCACTGGAGGGAAAAAACTTGGTCCAATCCTCTTCAAGCTGCAGCTGATTGGCTCACAGCCCTCCACTCTGCATACCAACAGCATCTTCTCTAAAAGCTGATCTCCTCACAGCACCTGAAACACAAACAAAACTGCCAGTACCACAGCTTATGTTAACCCTTAGGCCTCTTGCACACTGCAAGCGATTCCGATTCAGATTCCGCTTATTAATCGTTTTTTACATCCGATTCCGATTCCGATTTGCAGTTTGCTCCCTGCACACTGCAAATCGGAATCTGAATCGAATGTAAAAATTGATTAAAAAGCGGAATCGGAATCGCTTGCAGTGTGCAAGAGGCCTAAGGGTTAACATAAGCTGTGGTACTGGCAGTTTTGTTTGTGTTGTTGTGTTGGTGTCTGTGTTATTTCTTTAGCTAAGTATATTGAAATATTGTTGGGTTGATCTCAATGGAATGTTGAATGCAATCCCATGGCACTCACCCAGCCCAGAGACCCGAGTTCACTATGAAACCACAGTGAGGAGAACGTGGGATGGGCAGGAGTGCAGCTAAGCCCAGGTGAACCAAGAAGACACTTGGGGCCTAACCCCTTGTATGGCTCCTGCTGCCTCCCCATCACTCACACACAGACCTCAGATCAGCGGCAATGTGAACAGAGGGGAGAGTGGAGCAGTGATCACACATTACACTTCAGATGCAGAAGCGAGTTTGACGCTCATTTCCTGCATTTGAAGTGTTTTCTTGGTAACTATGCGCTACTCTCCTCTTCTTCCTGACAACCTGCAGGAGTGTGGGTGTTAGGGAGGGGGAGCCAGAAGGACGACACTGACCTGCTAGTTTTAGAACTGCACATGTAGAAAACAGTAGCTGGATAAAAAAAACTACATATGTTTAAACTGGCAGGCAGGAAGCACTCCCCCAAGCTTACAGCTGTTGTGCAGGGGTTAGATACCATAAAGATTTCATAAGAAAAATATGCTGTTTTATAATTCAAACCACAAAATGGTCCTTTCTATCCTGGTTCATTTTAACATTTTAAAATTAATAATATATCAATTTAAAGGATGGAAATAAAGTTTAGAGTCAAACACATTTTTAGAAGAGAAATATATATATTTACATAGAAAGAGGGACAAAGTCCTGAAAGAGGGACAAATGAGGAGGAAAGAGGGACAGAGCTGCCAAAGAAAGACTGTCCCTCCAAAAGAGGGACAGTTGGGAGCTAAATCCTGGAGTGGGGGACATTAAACTCAATACAACGCCTGTCGAATAGCAGGGTATGTCCAAAAAGTGCATGAAAGCCTTTTCTAACTTACTCAACGTTACTCAATGCCATGCTTTCAACAGCAGCAATTCTGTTTTCAGCAGTATTGTGCAAGCATGGTGGAAACAAGATTTAAAGGTCATTTTGTGAAAACAAATCTAACTGGGAGGATAATTTTTGTTTAATGTAAGCTGGAAATCTGCTGTAAATGGGTTCCCGGAGTGAGGTCATCAGTAGGCCTTACAAGGAGCTACTTCTGTCCTGACTAGAGATGGTCAGCTAGAAGCTAATAATACTGGAATTTTTTGGTCCTGGACCTATCACTCTGACACCATAACAGAGAGAACAGTTTATGACTTGGAAGACCAGAGCAGGATTTCTCAAAATAATTATGGTGTGTACCCCTCGTGAAAGCTTATGTTTACCAAGAACCTCCTGGTATGGTAAATATTATTTCTATTATCTTTTGATACATGGATTTATAACCTGTGTCTAAGTACTTTCCAAGCAGGGGTGTAATAATAGGGGATCAGCCATTGTGAATGCAGAGGGGCTCAGAGCTCTGGGGGCCCAACCACTGAAATTTTCTTCTTCTTCCGATACAGGAGTTTATCCTCCAGATCAGGTGTTTTTGTAGCTACACTTGTTACGGGTATTAGGAACCTGATGACCACACTTATTTTTGACCCTTGTGAGATGGGCCCCCAGGCTGTGAAGGGTACCAAGGGGAGACAAGGGAAGGGGTGTGAACATTTGGGTGTGGGCATCAAAGTTTAATTGGGGGGCCCCATAAATTGTAGTTACGCCACTGTTTCCAAGTGTTCCTTAGTTCTATTTTTACTAACAGTCATTTTCTTTGCACATGAATCCTCCTCTCCTAAAACTCAAAAATTGTTATGGTGAATTGACTACCTTGTATTTGAAGCACAAGCACCCCCTTAAACACATCAGAACAGTGATGCTCAAATCCGAACTTTGGGTGAATCCGGATAGTTGTTATCCGGATATCTCCCAGTTACCTGTGCGGGGTGGGAGGGGGTCAATCTTACCTGTCTGACGTCTTCTTCGGTCCATCCCTCGGCGCCTTCCACGATGCTGTCCAAGCGGCGGTCACGTGATTACAAACACTTCCTCCTTCCGGATTGAAGGAGGAAGTGTTTGTAGTCACGTGACATGCGTGGCACCGAGGGAAGGCCGAAGAAGACGTCAGACAGGTAAGCTTAACCCCCCGCCCACCCCGCACAGGTAACTGGGTTATATCCAGATAACAACTAACCGGATTCACCCAAAGTTTGGATTTGAGCATTACCGCATCAGAACAATCGCTGATGGTACGTATTCCTCATTTTAAGAACCTGTGACTAATGCTGGGTACACACTATTAGATTTTATGGTCGATTTACTGTCAAATCGATTATTATTTTCCAACATGTCCGATTTGCTTTCCGATCAATTACCGAGCATTTTCTAATCGATTTCCCTTAACTTTAATAGGAAATAGTTCGGAAAATTCTCAGAAATCGATCAGAAAGCAAATCGGACATGTTGGAAATAAATCGATCTGACAGTAAATCGACCATAAAATCTCATAGTGTGTACCCAGCATAAGAGTCCTTCAGGACAGACCCTGCGCCTCCTCAGACATCAGAGAAGATTTCTTGAATTTTTAATAAGTCACTGACTGTCAGTAGTGTGAGCTGAACTTGCTTCACCACTCAGTCTCTATAAAGCTATTCGGTAATGGATGGAGATTTTTCCATACCAGGAAGCCCTACCACCATTCAGGATGTCTTGAATAAAACACCTGTAAATATTAACTAGGATATGCAAAGCCATGCCAAACAGATTAACTTGTTTGTTGACCAAATTGTCCATACAAAGATACCAGCATAATTCCTACCTGAGTTGTTCCTAGAAATTTCAAAAAGCACACCCTCTCCACCAATGATCCTTGGATAAAATACGTGGATGGAATTTAGCTGACTGTTTCCTGTAATCCACAGTCAACAGAAAGATGCCTCGTTATTCAAGTGTGTTATCCAAAAACTATATTGCCAAGGCTTGAACCATCTCTGGACCTGGTGATAATCAAATCAGAAGAGGGTGGGAAAAGGAAGTTGAAAACTTAGTGAAAAGAATAGGAAAGGATATGAGAAGAGTGAGTTGGACGGCTAGCTTCTTGCAAAATCCTCGAAAGAGACAGATAGAAGAGGACAACTAAATAATTGAATTAGATGTGTGCAAGGTCAACAGATGGCCAGGCAAGTTAATATGCAGAGAGAGGGGCCATGTTGGTCTCTACCCATTTACAATTGCTCCTTTTTATAATGCCTGAGGAAGCAGGCTACAGACCCGCAAAATGTGTTGCATTATTGAGGTGGTTAAATACGGTAAATGTTTTTTTCTTATCTGAAATGGACATACCGAGTCTTCCATAGGGGGGTAAGTCCACCACTACTCCCTTTTTAAACTTGTTTTTTATAAATTTTATCCTGTTCTGGTGCCTTTGTTTTGACACGATTTCTAGTTCTTGTCCACTCTGGTGCCGAGGTGCTACCCCTGTTTCCTATATCTACGGAGAGCGGCTTCTTAACCTGCGAGGGGCAGGTAATTTTCCCTCTAGCGTATACAGTGGTTGCCTTGGAGGTGACCCTCTTTTGTGAGTTGTGTTCCATATAACCTTATACATATCAAGTACCTTAAACATGCTACAGTATAGAGGGTTTTCAATTGTCTTCTTCTTTGTCTTACAACTTAATATGCAGCCCTCTTTTCGGGCCACTGCATCAGTCGGGTGGAAGGGGGGGGGGGGGAATTGCCATTAATTGCCATTATGGCCTCAATTCACTAAGCAGTTTAGACTAGTCTAGAGATGGTTTTTAGTCTACTGATGGTTTGGTGTAATGTTTAGACCTGTTTTTAGACCTGGTCTAACATTCAGGCATGTGACCAGATAGGAACTGCAGCGCCCCCACATGCTGAGTCTGGGACTGCAATGACTCAGGAACCAGGCAGACTTGGATACTGATTCCACAGCAGAGCAGAACCTTGGATGGACTGGAACTGGCAACAAAGCAGATCCTCAGGCAAGCACAGGTCTGGCAACAGAGCAGGTAGTCAGACGGGCAATGGTTGGCAACAGAGCGGGTAGTCAGACAGGCAATGGTCAGCAACAGAGCGTATAGTCAGATAGGCAATGGTCGGCAACAGAGCGGGTAGTCAGACGGGCAATGGTTGGCAACAGAGCGGGTAGTCAGACAGGCAATGGTCAGCAACAGAGCGTATAGTCAGATAGGCAATGGCCGGCAACAGAGTGGGTAGTCAGACGGGCAATGGTAGGCAACAGAGCGGGTAGTCGTACGTAGCAGAGGTTGGTAACAAAGCGGGAAGTCAGACAAGCCAGGTTTGGCAACATCAGATCAGGGCAGAACAAGTCAAGGCACGGGAAACACACTCACGGAACTAGCTGCAATACTACAGCAACCAGAGAGTGGTACTCTCCAGGCTTAAATAGGCCGTTACGCACGCACGCATGTCACGCAATCACACACGTCACTGCGACATGTGCAAACAGACACCTCTGAGGCACACGCATAGTGCTCACAACAACACCTTACGGCTCCATCGGTTACACCACGCAACGCACAATGCCAGGCCCCAACTGCGGAAACCCGACGAGATGCCCACGGATGCCTGCCGACATCTGTGCGTACTAGCCGCTTCGCCCGGACAGCTAACTGACCGTGACACCTAGTGGTATCTTATTTTTTCAGTACAATCTAGGCTTTCTTTGGGTAATATTTTTCTCCCAAATCTATTCTATTTTATAGTCATGCTATGGGGAAAAATTAGGCGTCATTTCAGAGAATACCCATTTCTTCATTTTTCAACCTTCCTAATCTTCACACGACACGTCCCACAGCTATAAAACGCATAAAAATGAATTATTTTGCCCTTCCTGATTAAAACGACACTCCATATGCCATGTTCTACTTCTAGCTGAGCATGTGGCGGACCGCTATCCCCAGCCTGCGCATCTGTGGCGATCAGATGCGTTTGCTAGGGCAACAGTTCAGGGGCCATGGAGCTGTACGGATGCATCACTAGGCAACGGCGGAGCACTACATCTGTAGAGCATTGGAGCCTGAAACTGTCTCCCTAGCGACCACATCCCATTGCTACAGACGGCAGACATTAAAAGTTTATAAACAGGTATAGGTATTAAAGGGGTTGATAATGGGTTAATAGGCTAGGCTGAGGTTAAAAAAATAAATGGTGATTGAAACAAAAAAATCAACTTTTTTTTTTATTGGGACCATGTCACTTTAAATTTTTTTTCAACTTTCCCAAAATAATATTTCCCCTAACTTTATTGAATGATTGTTGCCATTAGCTAGAAACAATCACTCACAAGACTATGCACGTGCACGAGCATGCACGGTCACGGTCACGTGCACCCGTGGGTGCATGCACAATCACGTGCACATGCGGGAGCGAACACATGCACGCGCGTCGCCAGGCGGATGTATTTAATGCAGTTCTACTTCCTGGAACACAAAGCAGCACTAACTAGGATGTAGAATCTACGGAACAGCAAAAGGTTAAAGAAGAGAACCTGTAGTGAGAAATTGAAAGAAAGATGCTTACCTCAGTAGAAGGAAGCCTGTAGATGGTCCGAAGGCTTCCCCTGTCCTTCCCACACAGGGTCCCTCTGAACATATCTGACAAGAGCTTGTCAGATGTGCTCTCAAGGCCATGTTCACGTCCATGTATGGCTGTACTCTGCTGCGTGATTATGGTACATGCCACCTGTGCAGTAGCACAAAACCGCTTGTGCCCGTTCTTTTCCTCTGTACCCAGGCGGGGTATGGCCATGCTCATATGGCAGCGCGGTCGTACAGAAGAAAAGGGTTCTGGCCAGCTGTGGGGTGGAGGAGGACACAGGAAGTCTCTGCAGCATCCAGAGGCCTCCCACGACTTAGGTAAGTATTGCTTTATGTTATGGAGGTCTAAAAACACTAATATTTTTCTAGCAAGTTGTAAAGAACCAAAAATCTCTTTTAGCGTAAAAAAACAGGCTAAGATTTTTTCCCAGTGTGGTTTCACTGAAAAAAACTACGCCGGGTATAATGTTTAGTTCTCCTTCTTGGTAAACATGAATAAATGTATATTGCGAACCTTATTCATCTGCTGTTACATGGATGTCAATATGGCTAACATCTGGGGCAGTATTTTAAAGCGGACCCGAACTCATAACTTCCTCTCTCCTTTAAAAATAAGCAACAGCATAATAACCTTTTTTCCCAGAAAAAACATTTCTTTGTTGCCGCTAATAAAGTCCTGCAATGAATCTGCAGTGTACCTATTTCCTGCTTTCATGAAAGCAGAGAAAGGGATAACATCCTGTGTTTACAAATGAGCTGCTCTGCCGAGGCAGCCAGCTAAAACAGCTGAGGGATCAAATTACAGTTGTGATTAGTCACAGATGAGGGTGAATTAGACAGGCTATACTCTTTAAAGACATACAGGTTGCGTTTCTCTATGTTTTCCTTCTGTCCTGTGCAAGAGTTCAGGTCCACTTTAATTACAGTCTTTGACCCCAAAGCTAACTCTGTATGTGCTCCTACATAGCTGATGTTTGATTGGGTGTTTTATAAACTGTATTTCTCCATTCCTTCTGCTGTCTCTGCTCCTCACTGCTCCCCACTGCTGCCATCCTCTCCTGCTAGGCCCGTATTTCCTTCTGGTCAGCTGGACTTGGCATCTCCTGCCTTGCTCCTGGCATTGTAGTACCCTCTTCCTCCTCCTCTCCCTCTCTATAAACTTTATGTATTTCTCAAGCATTTTATCAGTGGTATGTCATGAATAAATATTGCACGCCTTCATATTTCACCCCTGTGAGATTTATCACCTTATCCAATATATGCCAACTGCACCCAAGTCCAGAAACATCAAAATACCTCAGTGTTGCCTGGAGATAAGAGTTACTAAGCTGGGCCTAGTCATGTCTCCCTTCTCACACTGGTATGATTCTATATATATATCGTCCATAAATGGGTAAGGCACTTGTGTTGTGGTAACATTATTTCACTCTATACAGTATGTAGTAAATGCAATATATTTGGGGAAAACAGGTCTAACTTAAAGAGAAACTCCGACCAAGAATTGAACTTAAAGGGATACTGTAGGGGGGTCGGGGGAAAATGAGTTGAACTTACCTGGGGCTTCTAATGGTCCCCCGCAGAAGTCCTGTGCCCGTGCAGTCAGTCACCGATGCTCCGGCCCCGCCTCTGGTACACCTCTGGAACTTCAGACTTTAAAGTCTGAAAACCACTGCGCCTGCATTGCTGTGTCCTCGCTCCCGCTGATGTCACCAGGAGCATACTGCGCAGGCGCAGACCATACTGGGCCTGCGCAGTACGCTCCTGGTGACATCAGCGGGAGCGAGGACACGGCAACGCAGGCGCAGTGGTTTTCAGACTTTAAAGTCTGAAATTCCAGAAGTGAACCGGAGGCGGGTCCGAAGCATCAGAGAGCGGCTGCGTGGGCACAGGATGTCTGCGGGGGACCATTAGAATCCCCGGGTAAGTTCAACTCATTTTCCCCTGACCCCCCCTACAGTGTCCCTTTAATCCCAATCAGTAGCTGATACCCACTTTTACATGAGAAATCTATTCCTTTTCACAAACAGACCATCAGGGGGCGCTGTATGACTGATATTGTGGTGAAACCCCTCCCACAAGAAACTCTGAGGACCATGGTACTTCTGGCAGTTTCCTGTCTGTGAACCTTGTTGCATTGTGGGAAATAGCTGTTTACAGCTGTTTCCAACTGCCAAAAAAAGCATGCAGCAGCTACTTTACCTGCCAACAGTAAAAATGTCACCATGTAATAAATGTCAGAATGTAAATCGGGGAGAGGAAAGATTTTACAATGGGCAAGCACTGACTAAATCATTTATACATAATTATTGTAAAAATGAACCACTTTTTTATTACATTATTTTCACTGGAGTTCCTCTTTAAGACTTGGGAATGCTGTTATCAGCAAGCTAAGTAATCGCCGACAAAGCAGCAGAGGCAAAAAACAATAGGATATTAGGATGTTTGAGACAAATAAAACTTATAACACTGTTATGATATAGTCCTTGTATAGAATAAATCCGTGACTTAGTTACTAATGAAGACACACCCCTCCTACACCTCTAACCACGTCCCCAGCACACCCCTAGCCACGCTTACCACTAAAAATGAATAAGTAAAATATGTAAGTTTCGAATTCAAATCACACCGGTCCTTTTCATCATCACTAGTTGTCCTTCATATTAACATTTGAAATGAAGAAATATATATTTACATAAAACTGCACATCAGTCCTGAAAGAGGGACTAATGAGGAAGAAAGAGGCACAGATGGATTTGTTTCTCAAAGAGAGGCTGTCTCTCCTAGGAAAAAATGTAGGAGAAAAAGTGATTTGAATAAAGGCCCGTACTTCTATTCACAGGAAATTGTACCTTTTTTTTTTTTTACAGGAAATTGTACCTTTATTCAAAGAAAGTTGTACCTTCTTTTACAGGAAATTGCACCTTTATTTACAGGAAGTTGTACCTTCTTTTACAGGAAATTGCACCTTTATTCACAGGAAGTTGTACCTTCTTTTACAGGAAATTGCACCTTTATTCACAGGAAGTTATATCTTATTGCACAGGAAATTGTACCTTTACATAGCTCCGAACTTTTTGAGATCAGAAAGAGGGACAGTTAAGCCACGCCCCTGCCACACCCCTAATCACGCCCCCATCACACCCCCTAGTCATGCATACCATAAAGATTTCATAAGAAAAATATGTTGTTTTATAATTCAAACCACATTGGTCCTTTCTAACCTGGTTCATTATCCTTCATATTAACATTTTAAAATTAGTTATATATCAACTTAAAGGATGGGAATAAAGTTTAGAGTCAATCAAACACATTTTTATCAGAGAAATATATATATTTACATAGGAAGAGGGACAAAGTCCTGCAAGAGGGACAAATGAGGAGGAAAGAGGGACAGAGGGACAGGGCTCTCAAAGTGGGACTGTCCCTCCAAAAGAGTGACAGTTGGGAGCTATGCCTTTATTCACAGGAAGTTGTACCTTTATTCACAGGAAGTTGTGCCTTTATTCACAGGAAGTTGTATCTTCTTTCACAGGCAATTGTACCTTTATTCACAGGAAGTTGTATCTTCTTTCACAGGCAATTGTACCTTTATTCACAGGAAGTCTTATCTTCTTTCACAGGAAATTGTATCTTTATTCACAGGAAGTTGTATCTTCTTTCACAGGCAATTGTTCCTTTATTCACAGGAAGTTGTACCTTCTTTCACAGGAAATTGTACCTTTATTCACAGGAAGTCTTATCTTCTTTCACAGGCAATTGTACCTTTATTCACAGGAAGTTGTACCTTCTTTTACAGGAAATTGTACCTTTATTCACAGGAAGTTGTATCTTCTTTCACACAAAATTGTACCTTTATTCACAGGAAGTTGTATCTTCTTTTACAGGAAATTGTACCTTTATTCACTGAAAACTTTCATTAAAGTGGACCTATGAGTGCATTGTTTACATGGCATGAACAGGTCTGCAGCAAGAAGACCAACACAGGAGGGAAATATGTACATAAAAAATGTATTCTTACCTGAAGGAAGGGCCCTGACCTCTCATTTTAAAGCTTGTTGCTTTGTAAGTTCCTGGACCTTCCCAGCAAAGGGAGCGGGGTTTAGACTGAACACTCTAAGAAGGTTGCAGCCTATAGCAACGATAGTCTATGGTACAGGAAGTGGGCAGTGTCCATATAAGTGATCCACTTACATCTGCTTATGAAGACACAGGCGTACTGTCATGGAAGAGCCATGAAAAACGCAATTGCAATTGGGTTTCTGCACTGATTGTCGTTAATGGGACAATTCAAATTGTACGTTTAGGTGAAGCAGACTGCTAAGCCTTGGGGTCTCTGCCCTTTTGTAGCAATAGAGCCTTCTTTTCATGAAATATTTGCTCTCGGATAAGGCCATGTTTGTTTTAATTAACTGGTTCAAAAGAAGCCTTAAGGTGGCCATACACTGGTCGATGTGCCATTAGATCGACCAGCTGACAGATCCCTATCTGATCGAATCTGATCAGAGAGGGATCGTATGGCTGCCTTTACTGCAAACAGATTGTGAATTGATTTCAGCCTGAAACCGATTCACCATCTGCTGAGCTGCTCCTGCCGCCTCTCCCCCCCCCCCCCCCCGTATACATTACCTGATGCTGGCTCCCGGGCATCTTCTCCGCATTGCACGGCTCTGTTCCGGCTCCATCCCGGCGCTTCCTGTGTTACTCCGTGACCAGGAAGTTCAAATAGAGCGCCCTCTATTTGAACTTCCTGGTCACTGCAGTGACACAGGAAGCGCCGTGATGGATGGAGCCGGAACAGAGCCGTGCAGCACGGAGAAGACGCCCGGGAGCCAGCCTCAGGTAATGTATACTTGATCGGATCGGCCGCTGCTAGCGACGCGCACTTTACCCGCCGGCGATCGAGGGTAATTTCCCGCACGGCGCGATCGACGGACCGATCCGATTTCGGGAGGAAATCGGATCGGCGGCTGCGTTTACCGCGAACAATTGGCAGCAGATTCGATCCCAGGATCGAATCTGCTGTCGAAACGGCCGCGAATCGAGCCAGTGTATGGCCTGCTTTAGGCAGGGAACACACTTGACTGTTTTCGTACGCGTTTTCTGCACAGAAAAACTGAGAACTCATGTTAATCAATGGGCTAGTGCACACTTAATATTTTGTTCGTGCGCAGAAAAAAAATTGACATTCTGCATCATGACTCTGCACATTTTGTCAGTTTTTTGTATCAATTACATTAGCTGCTGTGAAAAAATGCACGCGTTTTCCTGCGTAGAGACACACTTGGTGTGCAGAAAAAGTATGCAGGAAAACGCGCGCAGAAAACTGAAAGACAAGTGTGTTCCCTGCCTTACTTTCCATTTACGTGTGAAAAAAACATCTGAATAGGACCACGTGGCCTAAATGACTTTAGCAGTCAGGAAGCCCACAGCAGGGGGCCTATTCAGGGTTTGGTATTACCTACACTTGTTGGAGCCATTCCACAGCTATTGGACATAAATGTAGTGTATGATTTTTGCTTGTTTACTGTATACCTAGGATAGTTATGGGAGTTGTATCATTTGGTTTGTAGTGTCTTGCTGAACATTTTGATACCAGTATTGAGGGGCAGGGCTAAGCTACGACCAAGTTATTACACTTCTCAGGAACTGAACACTATGGTAGTCAAGTTTGATGTCATAAGAATTGTCATATTCTAAGGATTATGAATCGGTCATCAGCACAAATATGGCATTTATCGTTTTGACTTACAGTGATCCACAGTTAAACCTAAAAATCTCCCTCCAAGGAGAGGGACTGTGCTTGGTTTGTAAAGCGGAGGGGGCAGCAGGGCCGGATTTCTGGCAAGGCCACATAGGCCATGGCCTAGGGCACCAGAAGTTTAGGGGTGGCTCAGTGAGGGGCAGAAAAGCTGTTCTACGCAGTCATCCCTATCTACAAGAACAGCTTTAACCTTTGAACTCTCTGTCCTGACTTGTGCCGTCCCTGCAAGACCTGTAAGCTCTATCCTGCAGGTATACAACAGTCTAACTCCCATGGTGACGCAATGGGTCCATCATTAATGAGATGGCAAGCATCAGTGGTGCTCAGCAGAGCTCGAATATTCGAGTAGCTCGAATATTCGAGCTCTTTTTCAGCTATTCGAGCTCGGTATTCGAGCTCCGAATAGCTGCAGCTATTCGAATGGGCTATTCGAGTAAACGCGAATAGCCCATTCACTATTCGAGCTATTCGAGCAAACGGCGCTATTCGAGCTCGGGTACCGAGCTCGAATAGCGTCATAGCCCAGATTGATGTCCTTAGAGCTAATCAGAGGGCTCCCAGGCCCTCTGACGGCAGCCAATCACAGGGGGGACCTTGGCCAGCCCCTACCCTATAAATAGCGGCCGCCATGTTAGGTTTCTCCGTCCTTGCCTGAGACTTGCATAGAGAGAGAGTTGCTCCTTTGTGCTTTGGCTTAGCAAGAGCTCTATTGTGGTCATTTACCTAGCGTTTTTGCTCACATACACCTCCTATACACACCTATATTGTTGTTAGTTAGATAGACATTGTATTTTAGTTAGTAGCTTTTGTGTTACATAGACAGAGACAGCTGCTGCAGGCAAGCTTACAGCTTTAGGCCTCAGGGCCTGCCTGTGTGGGCAGCTGTTCTCTCCTGTCCTCTGTTAGTATATTTCTCTCATCTATACCAGTATTTCTGCTGTCCTTTACTACTGATTGATTCTGTATTTAGTATTGTAGTTATACTGTACTAGGACACTCACTGTCACTGTTCATAGGCTAAGGCTACTAGCTCCTGCGTGTGTGCACTCACTGTCTTGTACACACACACTCTATTTCCTTCTGATTACTGATTGATTATTGTAATTAGTTGTACTTACTGTTACTACTTACTCTTACTGTACTAGGAGTCTAGGACACTCAGTCACTGTTCATAGGCTACTAGCTCCTGCGTGTGTGCACTCACTCACTGTCTGTGTACTGTAGTGTACACACACACTCTATTTCCTTCTGATTACTGATTGATTATTGTAATTAGTTGTACTTACTGTTACTACTTACTCTTACTGTACTATAGGAGTCTAGGACACTCAGTCACTGTTCATAGGCTACTAGCTCCTGCGTGTGTGCACTCACTCACTGTCTGTGTACTGTAGTGTACACACACACTCTATTTCCTTCTGATTACTGATTGATTATTGTAATTAGTTGTACTTACTGTTACTACTTACTCTTACTGTACTATAGGAGTCTAGGACACTCAGTCACTGTTCATAGGCTACTAGCTCCTGCGTGTGTGCACTCACTGTCTGTGTACTGTACACACACACTCTATTTCCTTCTGATTACTGATTGATTATTGTAATTAGTTGTACTTACTGTTACTACTTACTCTTACTGTACTATAGGAGTCTAGGACACTCAGTCACTGTTCATAGGCTAGCTCCTGCGTGTGTGTGTGCACTCACTGTCTGTGTAGTGTGTACACACTACACACACTCTATTTCCTTCTGATTACTGATTGATTATTGTAATTTCTAGTTGTACTTCCTGATTCTTACTACTTACTTACTGTAGTAGGGACACTCACTCAGTCACTGTTCATAGGCTAGCTCCTGCGCGTGTTTGCGCGTGCGTGCACTCACTGTCTGTAGTGTACACACACTAAATTTACTTGTGATTACTACTGATTATTGTAACTGCTAGTTGTACTTCCTGACTGTTACTACTTACTTACTGTATTAGGGACACTCACTCAGTCACTGTTCATAGGCTAGCTCCTGTGCGTGTTTGCGCGTGCGTGCACTCACTGTCTGTAGTGTACACACACTCTATTTCCTTCTGATTACTGATTGATTATTGTAATTTCTAGTTGTACTTCCTGACTGTTACTACTTACTTACTGTACTAGGGACACTCACTCAGTCACTGTTCATAGGCTAGCTCCTGCGCGTGTTTGCGCGTGCGTGCACTCACTGTCTGTAGTGTACACACACTAAATTTACTTGTGATTACTACTGATTATTGTAACTTCTAGTTGTACTTCCTGACTGTTACTACTTACTTACTGTACTAGGGACACTCACTCAGTCACTGTTCATAGGCTAGCTCCTGCGCATGTTTGCGCGTGCGTGCACTCACTGTCTGTAGTGTACACACACTAAATTTACTTGTGATTACTACTGATTATTGTAACTTCTAGTTGTACTTCCTGACTGTTACTACTTACTTACTGTACTTACTGTACTAGGGACACTCACTCAGTCACCTCACCCACCAACCCACTCCATTAAAGAGTAACTGTCAGGCTGCAGAAGCTAATTTAAACCTCTAGTCTCCTGTGTTAAACAGTTTAGAAGGAAGCCAAAAGGACATTACTGAAGATAAAGATCTCTCTTACCTTTGATGTATGCTTATCAGCAATGCTTAGACCTAAGCAAGCCGCAAGCCGCATAACATACTGCAAAGCATTCTGGGGCCCTCCCCTCGGCTGCTAAGGAGAAGACGGGATCAAGTTTCAGCAGCTTCTAAAACTCAGTCCAGCCACAGCACAGATAAATCTCGGGGCAGCGTACACTGCAGGAGTCAGCTATTGTTCCTAGCCACATGGCTCATTAATATTCACTGCAAACTAGTGTTATTCAGTATGAGCTGTTCTGTGATCAGAAGCAGGCAGGACATGACGACACATTTGGCTTCACAAACATGGAACCTGCCATGAGCTGTCAGGAGCATCATTCCCTGCATATACTATATACAAATTCTGTGAAATCCAAACGTGGACAGTGAAATGCATATGTAATGTAAGTACAGCCAATCTTTAGCTACTGATATATGTGTTTATTTTCTCTGAGACCCTATACCTAACAGCTCCTCTTTAAAGTACCCCACTTTTAACCCGCCCTTTTAAAAAACTTTTGTCTTTACGCCCAAAACATCGAAGATGTCTGGAAGTGGCAGCCAGCGCGGTTTGGGCAAGGGGAAGGGCAGCAAGGGAATCAGGAGGAGAGGGAGCAGCATTGTGGCAGGCCACGCCGCGCCACCATGCACAGTTCCGCAGCAGCAGCGTCAGTGGCTAACATTCCTCCCATAGCCACTGGCCGTGGACGCCTTGGGCGCCGCCCAGCAGGAGCATCTGCAACTCACGCTGCAGAGACACAGCAGCAGCAGCGTGTAGCACCTGCTCCGATTTTCCTCCAGCCGGGGTCGGAAACGTCCCATTGAGGAAAAGCATGCAGACACTGTGGTGCAACTCATGACGGAGGATGAGCAGCCCGCCATCAGCTCTGCATCCGAGGCCTCCACCCTCACCACCACCACCACCACCACCACCCCTGTTCGCAGCAGCCGCCCAGCAGGGTCTGGGGAGGAGGCCAGTTCACCGTCACAAGTTGGTGACCTGTCACTCAGCAGTATTTTTACCCCAGGCACCATCAGGGTATTGTCTGCTGTTGATGGCGATTTGGAGGAGGAGATGCTGATGGGCACTTTGGGGGATGAGGGATTGGACAGCAAGACTGTGGCGACAGTCAAGCAGCCCATCCATGCATCAGGAGAGGAGTTTGGGGGGTCATCATCCCAGCAGGACATGTTTCAGGAGGGGGAGGATGATGATGACCCGGTGACAGACAGAGACTGGGTGCCACCACCTCCAGGGGATGTCGTCCTCAGCAGCTCTGAGGAGGAGGAGGAGGATGCGCTTGTGGGCCTTGCAAGGAGGCGCATCATTGCAAGCATTGGCAGCAGTAGGCAGGTCCCACAGCCTGCTGGTGTCTCAGGCTCAGCAGCAGCAGCAGCAGCATCTGCCAGTACCACCACCAGCCGCACCCAAGCCCCCCCCCCAACCACCACAGGGAGACAGGCGGCAGCAGCGCTTCCATGCCGAAGGGGATGTTTCTGTCACCAATCTGGCGATTTTTCACCATGCCCACTGTGTACAGCAAGTACGCCACTTGCAACCACTGTCAGCGGAAGTTGAGCAGAGGTGCAGACCCCTTAAAGTTCAGCACCAGCTCGCTCATCAACCACCTTGCTGCGAAACATTTCCACCAGCATGAGGAGTTCCAGAGGCTGAAGGCATCTGGTGCTGGCAGTGGCACCACACCCATCACTGCACAGCCTTCAGCTGCAGCAGCAGCAGCAACAGCAGCCACCCGCCCTCCTGCTCCTCCAGCAGCACCAGCAGGAGTGCGGAAACGCACTGCTCCTCCCCCCTCTGCAACTCCTGCCGCCGACACTGAGGCCTGTTCTGGCAGCCAGTCCTCAGTGGCCTCCTCCGCTGTGTCTGCTGATTCCCGTGCCAGCAAAAGGCCACGCCAGAGCCTTTTGAGCGAGTCCTTCCAGGGGGGTGGTTAGGGCTCTGCCTCCCAGCAGCCGTCGCGTGCGGCAGCTGAACGGCTTGCTGGCACGGGCCATGTGCTCCCAACTCCTGCCGTACACGCTCGTGCAGGAGGGGAGTGACATTCATGCGCTGCTTGCTTGCGCAGCCCCAGACTGGCAGCTCCCCAGCAGACACTTCTTTGCCCGCAAGGCCATTCCTGCACTGCACCGCTTTGTGATGGCCAATGTGGAGCGAGGGCTGGAGCACGCGGTTGGTGAAAGGGTCCACGTCACCATGGACTCCTGGAGCAGCCGCTTCGGGACAGGCCGCTACCTGTCCTTCACTGTCCACTGGGTCAGCTTGGTGGAAGGGGGTGAGGATGGGAGAGCAGCAGCGGGCACAGCAGCAGCAGCAACACAGTGGGTGGTGCCACCCCGCAGGGTCAGGGGAACTGCAGCAGGTTCCTCCGATCCTCTGCCATCCTCCGGCACACCTGGCCAAACCCCCCGCCTCAGCAGCAGCGTGAAGCCCGCCACTGCCAAGCGCTGCTGCACTTGGTCAGCCTTGGGAAGACCAAGCTGACGGCAACCCATGTGTTGGCCAAACTCCAGGAGCAGAGAGGATTTGGCTGACCCCCAGAGGCCTCAGAGTCGGAGAGGTGGTGGCCGACAATGGGGCCAATCTGGTTGCCGCAATAGACAGGGGAAACCTGACCCACATCCCCTGTCTTGCCCACGTGCTGAACCTGGTGGTGCAGAAGTTCTTGCGCACCTACCAGGGGATGGGCGAACTGCTGGAAACGGCAAGGACGTTGTGCGTCACTTCCGGCGCTCGGCTGCAGCCTGTGCGAGCCTGGAAGACGTGCAAAAGGAGCTGGATCTGCCACAGCCATCGGCTGATCCTTGACGTTCCGACTCGCTGGAACTCCACCCTGGCGATGTTGGAGCGTCTGGTTGAACAGAAGCACGCTGTCAAACAGTACCTTGCCCTGGCCACTGTTTCCGCCGCTCAGAGAAGGGACAAGACCAGCAACATCCCGTCCATCGTCCCCGATGATGACTGG